>NW_020653761.1:701507-858044 GCF_003589595.1 Hyposmocoma kahamanoa
GAGAGCGTCATCTGTACCGCGTCGCGCAAGCTTGGCATCCTGAACAAGGTGCACCGATTTTTTACTCCAGAGCTGCGATACCTGTTGTATAAAGCTCAGGTCCGAAGCAGCATGGAGTACTGTTCGCACCTTTGGGACGGCTCTGCCAAGTACTTGCTCGATGCCCTAGATGGACTGCAGCGCTACGCCTTCCGTGTTGTCAACGATCCTCATGTAACTGAGCATGCGGAGTCGTTACAGCTTCGCAGAGATATAGCGTCTCTTAGCGTATTCTATCGCCTGTACCACGGTGAGTGCTCTGAAGAGTTATTCAACCTTATCCCTTCCTCTCCTTTCCATCAGCGGACCACCCGTGCCGGACTGCGTTGCCACAGTTGGACGGTCAGTTCAATACCGTCCCGCACTAAAAAGTTTGGCAATTCGTTTTTATGCCGAACCATCAAATTGTGGAACCAACTCCCGGCGCATGTATTCCCTCCCCTCTATAACATCGGGTCCTTCAAACGTAGTGTGAAGAAGCATTTGGCCAGACCGGCAAAATGATAGTGACGGAGTGAAGATATTTGTGTTTTCCATCCGTTACTCTCATCTCTGGACTGTATTCGCACTTTCCATCAGGCGCGGTGCAGTCATTTTGCCGAGTCACAATAAAAAAAAAAAAAAAAAAAAAAAAAAGCTGAAATAGTACAGCGCCAAAAACTGACCTGTGTGTACGTCTCCGTATAATCGAAAAACATTCTTTAGTTATTGTAATAAAGATAATATCTCTAACAATGGGGGTCAATTCCATTCGGTGGTGTGGGAAAAACAGCAAAACATTTAATTACAAAACAAACGCAATCACGTTTCATCGGTAATTAAATATGTAATTTTTCAATTCTCGTCCATTATAGCAAAGCTCAAGTTAAACTGGTCGATTTGAAGTGAAACAATTGCCGACACCCGTCAATAGTTTCGAATTCGGGCTGGCCAATCGGAGCGCAGTTGTCACCGTAATGATTTGGCAGAATAGTTTTCAAACAAACATTTCGTCTCTATTTCTAGTTATATACTCGATGCATTTACCATAATGTTACATTTATGATGAAAATGGCTTACAGCGTATTATGGCCCTGTAGGACACTGCAAATGTAATAATTTATTAGGAACGTTGCTTTTTCTAATGTCCACGTATGTCTATATACAATTGTATATAGACATATGTGTATACAATTCTATGTTGTCATAGCAATAAGTACTAACCTAATGTTGTATTACATTATAACAAGAATGTTGTATGTTCGGCTTTTATCACCACAAAATTTCTTTTATTCGTTTTTTCAATACAAATCGGCTGCACGACAGGGTAGAGTTTAGTAGCAGTAGAGCTCCTTGTGTTCCCGGTAGAGTTTGTCCACGGAAGTGCTGCCACTGTACTTACTTCTGCCGCCAAGCCGTAATGTGAACATTACTGTGTTTCGGTTTTGAAGGTTAAGGGTGCTGGTGAAATGACAGGTCTCAAAATGACAGGCGCAGTGGCAGTGTCCCTCAAAAAGCTTTGAGTGGCAGTGCAATTGATGAACTCTTTCACAAGTAGCTCTACTGCTACTCAATAAAAAGAAAAAGTATTTCATGCAATCGTTTTATAGTGAGGGAAAGTAGAGTACCAGTAATGGTACGAGACTTTAAGATCTAATTGTTATGTAATGACTGCATACAATATTTTTCTGTAAGTAAATTAAAATAATGAAACACAACCAATATTTAATGTATATTTTGTTCACAATCCACGACAACAAACTCAAACGGAAGCCAAATAAACGCTACAAAACAAAAAACCAAAGACACAGTATAAAAGTGTCCGTGATTGGCCAAGCACCGTTTATATTTTAACCAATCAGGAAGCAGTGGAGCTTTTACGCAGCGCCATATTTGATATCTTAAATTGTTTTTAAATAGTTATTTTTTGCTAAATGGTTACGCTTTTGTACCAGTTATGTAACATTTTTTTTTTTTTTAATAACACACACACTCAACACAGCCCCGCACTAGGGAAACTGTGTCGCGGGTGCCATGGACACACACACACAGATAACCACAAATTACACCCAAACTCACGAGAGAAATAAATGTAGGCCATACAAATATTTCTCCCGGCCCGGGAATCGAACCTGGGGCCTCTGCGTGGCAGTCCGGCATGGTAACCGTTCGGCCACGGAGACAATTTTGATATATGATTTTAAAAAATAATTCGAATTTTTTCACAAATATGGTGTCAATAACGACACCATATTTGTGAATGTGAACTATTCAGGAACACAGGGACACGTTTATGGAGACTCTTTTAATAATGAAATTTTTCGGTTCAGTAGGGAGTACCATAGACAACAGAATTTTGGTTGAAAACTAAAAAGAGCGCCTTTGTGATACGGTTTAGGAAATTATAATTGACAAATTAAAGTACAGGAATACAGTTTCCATCCTGTAAGACAGGAATAGAAAAAAAGCTATTTTTGGTATAACAGGGTATTATTAGTGTCACATTGTAGCACTGACAATAAAAGTAATATTAATCTGATTATTCTAGAAAATGGTAATAATTAAAGTTCGTTGATCCAAGGTCCTTAACCTTAGATCCTTAACCCGCAACCGCAGACTTCCTCGAATTGATCCCTCGACAATTTCATCGGTAGGTTCGACGTCTTATTGATGAAGCAAACTGCGCGTAAAACGCAATTAATATAAACATAAAACACGTTAATTAAAACTTGCGAGTAAAGTAGAAACATCCAATGTTTATCTGAATTTTCTCTATTCACTCGATCATACAGGGTGTGAATAAAACACAGGCATTTCTAAGCAAGTACAAGTGACATAAACAACTAAAATGAAATAACAAAAAACATAAATTTAAATTTAAAAAACTCTCTATTAAAAACAGCAGCGCTAGCACAAAAGAACGCGACTTGCGCGAGAATTAAGCAATACAGAAGCAGGAGAATAACAACACAGGAACGCAAATCGGGTGGGTCTTATAATGAAAACGATAGCCGATAGGCCTGACTGCCCGCTAACGTGGAAACTCGTTCAGAGACCAATTTCACTTATTTTATTAGCCATTAAAATATTAATGTAGACTAAGCTCGACTAACATAACAAGGACCTCTTAAAATGTGGTCTGAAATATATGTTGTTGTCAACATCAGGTTCGTTAACTTCTTTTGAATCCTGAAGTGACAGCGTTTATGAACTCATCATAGAATAATTTACCCATGTTTGCATATAGGTATCATTAAATTAGGACCACATTGTGTGACTGAAATTGGGACTACGAGATAGGCAGATATTCCGCCTTTGTATGGCACTATTAATACACTGAGCCAGGTTTTAGCCAACCCTTGGTTCTCCAGGTAAACTTTTTGTATATCATTTTGTAACAAGGAAGGACCACGGATTTTGAAATCTATTTACTTGGTGGTGTTTTGTATCGTCATTAAGTCTTATTTTAATAAATTTTCAACTAACTGTTTCTCGTAATCTTTTTTTGTTACAAGAAACGAAAGTAAATCTTATACCACTGCAATATCGCACCCTTAGTAATATAAGGGCACAATCCAAAAAAAGTAGATTTTTGGGAAATTTGGGAATTGATAGGGACTTAAATAATAAATGGGATCAAACTTAAATAGCTCCATATTTCTGTTATATTTTTTGTACTATAGGGGTCTAACTTGAAAGTGTTTTTGAACTTGCTTGAAACTTATGGAATTTATTTATATTATTTTTTTTTATTGCTATTTATAATACATTTATCAAAGAACAAATCTGCCAAATTTCATATTTATAACTTAAATAATAAGCATGTTATTTGAAAAAATAGGTGTAATGTAGGAATCCAGAATCTTATACGCGATTTCCCAAAAATCTACTTTTTTTGGATTGTGCCCTTATATTACTAAGGGTGCGATATGATCGTCTCGTTCTAGGCGAAACATCTCAAATTCGTCGTAGTCCAGTTATTAGCCGCTAGATGGCAGCACATTGTTTGTTGTGTCTTGATATAAAATCAATACGTCGTAACTTTCAATAATAGGTATTGATGGTATTGAACTTTCAATGATATGCCAAGGGTAAAATTTAAATTATATTAACAACTCAGAATTTGTTATTTCTTTTTAAATTTGTTGATACTACGACCAATCAATATCAAGATTTTGTGGTGTTTTAAATTAAGAATATGTGAGTTTTGGCGACATCGGTTCTGATAGTAATCCAGGCTTAAGCACGCGAGTAAAGAAAAGGAACATAGACAAAGCTTCTAAAGTGCGCGCTTTTTCTTTTTTATATTTATATCTATTTTGGTAGGGTTGACACAGGAGAATAAAATTAAATATACAAAACTTTAAATGTATGTTTATTAAATACTTCTTTTCATAATTTTTGTTTTTCAAAAATTTGTTGTGCCTTTAATTGAATGGTATATTCTAAATCTAAGATAAAGTCTTTTTAAATAATCCAATGGAAAACACTCACATGGCATATCAAATTTACAATTTTGAATACGTTTTAGTATATCACTGCCAATATTAATAGTGTTAAATTCTGTGATTTGACCTCGTTTTATCATCAACAAGTTTTCAAGGGAAATCTTTTCGCCCTACTGCTTTTAACCACTCCTGTTGTCTGAAATATTAAGAAAAACCATGAACCATTTTACTTTAATTAATAAACATAGAATTATATACATAACATACTTAAACCTACATATTAGTGATTGAATGTTTATTGATTAAAATAGAAATGTAAAGTTTAAATTCTATTAACAGTTAAGAATTTGTTATTTCTTTTTAATTTTGATACTCGACCAATCATTATAAAGATGTCATGGTATTTCAAATTATTAATGTGTGAATTTGGGCAACAGCGGTTCCGATAGTAATCGAGGCAAGGGGCACTTCCATTGTTTTTTCCTTCCATGATCTACAAACATGTCAGCCTTTAGTTAAATAGTAGCATGGTAAATTGCTATGCTGTTGTTATTAATTTGAACGTAAATAAGGCTCAACTAAATGTTAATACGACAAAACGTGTTTCATGAGACGTACTTAAACAAGTACGGGCAAAATATTTACGATTAACAAGTTGAGGCGTACCTATATGTTCTCAGAGCTCACGTGATAAGTTGGATTCGATTCCTAGTACAACTAATTCAGGAAACCTACTTATCTATCTAAAATCAGATCGGAGTACCTGAATCGATTTTTTTCTCAGAAAATAACACTCAAATACTGTACTAGTTTTGATTTGTTTAATGTAAGTTTTATTTTTGATATTGGGTAATTATATGACAATTTTTTTTAAATTACTATTATTATTTTGACTATTTTAGTAATGTATAATTTTTGACAATAAATATGACATGTAATGTAATAGATATGTAAATGGAATATTGTAAAGTGTGCTCTCTCTCAGACGTTGCAACGCCCTACCGGGGTGCTATATGTATAAGGAAAAAATGTAAAATTTAGATCTAAGAAAACCATGTAGCAAGCAATGAATAAATAAATAAATCGATACGTAATTATTTCCTAGAATTATGCAGCGCGTGCATTATTCCATAGCACAAAATTTGTTCAATTATTTCCCGATAAAGTTTGTAGAGTAAATCACGAAATTAATCAAATTAATTCCACCAAATCCACGTCAGAATAAAAAACTGTCGACTGTCAAAGTGACATTATATTCGCGCGCTCAACAGTTTAATGGCTATCAACATTTGTACAAGGTGTTTTTTCTACTTATCATTCCAACCGATAAAACAACTTTACAATCAATATGGCAATACGGAATTAGTGAAGTTGTCGATAAACTAATTTGATCTGCTGACCTGCATTTGGCCAGCATGGTGAAGGTCCACCATGCTGGCCAAATGCAGGTCAGCCTAAATATTCTTTTAGACCTGTGCTCCAGGGCTTACAGAAATTCAAGTTGATCGGTCTCATACAAAGTATTTGATGCCATAGTAATAATTACTTTTTTATTAAAAAAAAATACCTCAAAAGTTTGTGGATTTGCATCTATTTGCTAAGTTTTGTTAGAATCGATTAACGGAAATTGGTGAAAATCGCAATCATCCCCTAATTGCCCACTCTTAGAAGTGGAATATTTTCTTCAAATTTTGTATGGAACCACAACCGAAGTATACTCACTTTCCAACAAAAAAGAATCTTCGAAATCGGTTCACAAATGTGGAAGTTATCGCGTAACATACACACAAAACATAAAGGGCCTTTACTCTCTACTTCCATCGAGCACTAGTGTTGGACACTACGTGCACCCGATAGCTTGACCACATCAAACCTTCAAAACACCAACCAGCAGAGAGGTCTCTTTATAGCTGTGCACCAGGAGGAATTATAAAGCCAAAAGAAATTTCGACTTCAACCACTAATTCCCAACCTTTGGAGTTAAAAACTTGGAAACCTGGAAAACTTGGTGGTATCGTTGTACCTTTTCTTTTCATAAAATGATATCTATAAATTAATGAAGTGACTTGGAAACCCAAGGGCTGGCAGCTGCTTCGCTCAATGTATTAGCATATCAATACAATGGAACAATGCAGCCAACATTTTGCCTTGCTATGGGACCATTTTATTCCATCTTTGTATTAAAGCTGTTAAAGTGAGTTTATTCTACGCTTCATCTGTTAAATTGAATATCGTGATGTGAAAATACTCCACTACTCCATTCAGATCGCAGGAATTTTTCAATTTCCACCCGGTAACAGACGTTGATTCTCTCAGGAATCGAAACCATCGAATGACCAGAATGCTAACCGGGACCACCTAAAATGCTTCAATAAAAGTTTTGGGGGTTGATGTTGCTCGCTTTTGTAGGCGTAACCTCGAGACCCTAGAAATAACCCTTAGGCTGAGGTTCGACCCCTGTGTTGTGTGGCCTGGTGGTAAGCGACATGCCTGTCTATAACAGTTGCAGTGACGCTCAGAGCTTTAAATCGCAATGATCTGAAGGGCATTGCCACTGCGCCCATTACCCTGAGACATAAGTTGACAAGTCCCATGTGACCGCAATTTCACCAGCACCCTTACCCTTCCAAAGTGGAATATAGTAATGCTCACATGACAGGTTGGCGGCAGAAATAGGTAAGTGGCAGCATTTCTCTGGACGAACTCTTTCACAAGGGGCTCTACTGCTACTAAAACATTTATATGGCAAATAGTTGTGGAATGGAATTCCCTGCCTGCAGACTTGTTCCCTAAATACATTGTTTAGGTTAGGGCATGCTCGTCACTTTCCATCAGGTGAGATGGAAGTCAAGTCCGCACTTTTTTATTTAATAAAATAAAAATAAATCTGCCGGTCCTTGGCAACACGGCAATTCGGCAACGGTTCTTTGAGAATAATTTCATTTTTAGCCCACGTTACTCAATGCCGAGGGCTTTCTGTATACCAGTATTCAAAACATAATTACATTTGAAAACAATGTAATTTGAGCTATATACATTCTGGCATTGAAATATATTACTTATTCTGTTTCAACTTCGGTTGTTTTTCTATTACTAAGTAAAATACATACGCAATATCTTTGGTATTTAATATGACATTTTGAAGTAATATTATTGAGTCTTAAGGTCAAGGTTTATTTTCATTATTACACCTACAAATATTTACATATTGTTTGATATAACCTCGTAACCTAATACATACAATATTCAGTAACAGCAGAGCTTCTTTGTGAAGAGTTCGGCCAAGGAAATTGACATGAACATGTTGTTTTCTCATCTTGCAAAATCAGCATTCGTCGGGAATTTAAAAGGTTCTCATATAGGAAATGAAATTATCTTTCCGGATTTAAATCGCGTATATTTGTTTTTCAAACAAATCAACGTTTCGGGCCCTTTACAGGTTCCGTGGTCTCGGTTGACTCAGGTGGTATAGTCATCAACCAGTTATGTTTAATATTAATGCAAACCACCCTATTTTTTCACTGTAGTTACAAAAGTTAGTATATTAAATTCCTTATTTTTGATTTTACAAAGAAACATTTTAATTTACGCAACATTACGTTTTACAAATTATTTAATTGATTGAAATTTTATTAAGTTAAATTTATTAATAATTACCAATAGAAAATAGAATAAATTAAAACGTATTAATTAGTACTGCAGTCGTATGTCTGTTTGGGATTTTTCATCAGAGGTTATCATGGTTATCAAGAATTATTATAGGATACTGCTAAACACCGTGGTGGGTTGTAGCGTCCTTTTTGTGTTTATAGCAGTAGAGTTCCTTGTGAAAGAGTTCAGCCAGGGAAGTACTTGTCACCTTACCTATTTCTGCCGCCAAGCAGTAACGTTAGCATTACTGTGTTCCGGTTTTCTAGGGTAAGGTTGCTGGTGAAATTACAGGCACATTGGACTTGCCAACTTACGTCTCAGAGTGACGAGCGCAGTGGTAGTGCTCCTCAGATCTTTGCGGCTTAAAGCTCTGAGTGGCACTGTAACTGATATGGGTAGGTGTGTTGCTATCTAACAGGCGTACGACATATTCGTCCTGTCATTTGGTATAAGTAAAAATGTAATTTACTTTTGTTACAGCCTCGTCGCGTGTGCGTCGGACTAATAAATAGCACAATGTACATCTTCTGATTCCAGCTTATTTTCTATTTGTAAAATCTGATGATCGGAAACATCCCGATGTTTCAGATTTCAAACCCTAGACAGTTGTCTTTCAAACGTTATAAGTTGTGTAGGTGGTAACATTGCACGCTATGCGAAATCGAGCAAATAACAATATCATATCAACGTAAAATCATTTTTTTACGGTAAACGTATCCGAAAGCATTTATACGGTCCAGCTGGCGGAAATTGATTGCAACAGTCTCACATAATACCGTGCTTGTGTTAGGTAGGGCAAAGAGAAGTACCCAGGCGGATTCTGCTTCCTAGAACTTTTTAGTATCAACATAGAGCTCCTTGTTAAATTGTTCGTCCAAGGAAGTAATGTCACCTTACTTAACTCTATCGTCTGCATTGTGAGCATTACTGCGTTCCGGTTTTGAAAGGTAAAATTAGGCTACTAACAGATTGACTGCCTGTTTACAGTTGATGCGTAAAGTCCTTATTAACTTCATACAGTCGAGGTCTCGGGTAACGAGGCCTTGGCTGCATTAAGTTGATTACGACTTCACGAACTAACCTCAAACATTCAGTCAATCTGTTAGCAGCCTTGTAGGCACAAGATGTGCGCCGTAGCAGTGCCCCTTAGTTCTGAGTGTTATAAACAAGCGTGTCGCTTACCACCAGGCATATGACTTCTTGATGCCGTCACTTGGAATCATATAAAAAAAGAACGGTGAAAAAAACACGCGAGGAAACCGCGGTTTTGAGAAGGTCGTGAACGATTCGAAGACGAGTGATGTTCCTAACCCGTATTGGGCAGCGTGTGAACTGTTGATTGCCGCTCCTTGGAGCTGTGCCCAACATTGGGACATTCATTAGACAGATCGTCTGACAGTTTTGCTAGTACGAAAAAAAAACAATAATTAGTAAAGATTTTTATGACTATATATTGTTCATAAATTAACTTTTTATTGTAATGTCTTTAGAGGCAGAGAATATTTATAATGACGTAGACATAACACAGTTTCCCCCAGTTGTGTCAGATTACGCCCGTACAAAGAACACGTGATGCGCGGGCGGCGGGCACCACACCTCCAGTACTACGCCTCACATGTGAGTATGGTCTGATCGGTGGTCACACAAACTGCGCAGGAGTCGCTTGGCGTGCCGCCAGCTTTTCCAATGTTTATCGTTCGTAGAGTTGCGATAATTACTTGTTGGTATTTTGTAGGTACTAATAAATCTAAAAAAAATCTGTGTAAATCAATAATAAATTATATAAAACTTTGTAATGGTATTATAAGCACTTACTTCTATGAAAACATAACTGATTCTTATTCAGTTCAAAATGTGTCATTTAAAATCCAACCAAACATTCGGAAGGACACGTTTTCAAATATATTCAAGGACGTAATAGGAACTCTAAGAAAAGGTTGAATAATGATAACAACGTTCATAATAAACCACTGCTCACAGGTTCCAGAACGCTTGTAGAAATGAAAAGACCATTGAAGTCAATCTTTTTTTAAATGAAAAGTTCTGATATACCAGCTTATCAAAGTTTATCGCTTGTAGAGTTGCGAAGATTAGTAGTTGGTATTTTGTAGATACTAATGAAATCTAAATAGAAATTGGTGTATATAATTATAAAATAATAATAATTACATAAACGACCTTATAATAATATAACAAGCACTTACTTATTTAAGAACATAACTGATTCCATATACAGTCCCATATCTTTACTACATAAGTTTTGTTTATAGTGACAATCTCTTGGTCGTACGGGATGGGCACTATAGCAAGCAAGCCCGCACAGGGAACTACTCAGTCAGGTCCTGTCTCCAGATGAAGTGGTTTGCATGGACTTCATCCGGTTCTCTAGTGCCTTGCTAGGCTACTAGGCTAGTACCTTGGATGAGCTACCCCATGTACCCTCCCTATTTTCCACATAGGTACCGGGGCTGTAGGCACGCTCACATCCGTTGTGCATTGCGCATCTAACGAGCCATATACAGTTAAAAGTACGAGATTCTAAAAGCCAACTAAATAAACGGAAGGACATGCTTTCAAATATACTCATGGACATATTTAGAGTAATGGTAAAAAATGGTTTAATAAAGGATTATTCACATTAGACTGTGCCGAGCGCGAGCCGAGCCACGTACGGGGCTCGGATTGGGAATGCTGCGTACATTTTATATGACGTGATTCACTGACTCTGTGACTCTCTGACTCTGTCTAATTTAAGATCGTTCTGCACGTAAGAGGCTCGGATGCACTGGATACGGCTCGCACCCGGCACGGTCTAATGTGAATATGAATATGCAGCACGTCTGAGGCTCGGGCGACTCGGACACGGCTCGCGCCCGACGCGGTAATGTGAATCATCCTTAATGATAACAACATCCATAACGAAGCACTGGCCACGTGTTTAATCAAAATGTTTAATCAAAATCAAAATTTTAATTCAATCTTTTTCAAATTAAACGTTCTGGTATATTTGAACAATGGTTCTTATGAACGTTGTCATTATTATAATTAACCTATGTCAACCACTGCGTACTGGTCCTCACAAATATTAACGTCAGAATCAACACGTCTTATTTTAAATATATCCATGTGTCTTTTTTTAATTCGCTACCTTACGACCAAATTAATTTATGAATACATTCTACGTGTAGGTGTGCATGTTCCATCGTCGACCTCATCGTCAGTTTCCATCAGGTGAGATGGAGGTCAAATGCACACTTACATTAGAATAAAAAAAACGTGATCTCTGCTCTGCTACAATATCACGTAACTTTTTGAAGTCATCTGCTTGGAGTTTGTCCTATTATATCTTAGTATGTATGTATAAGAAAGTGCTGCGTAAAAAATTGAAAATAAACAAGCATCGAAGTCCGTCTACCCGTGTGATGTTAGTCATGGCGCGGAGGCAATGTCTCGTCGTATTTGCAAAGTTCCCAGCTAAATATTTGCATTTCAAATTGGTTGCCGAAATTTCGGTTTATGTTATTAGCTTAAGGTACTGACCTGAATATTTCTAGAACTGTGATGACTAACGCATGTTTTTGTCAGCGAGAAGTGGCAACATATTCCAATATTATGCAATGTTACATGCGTAGAGCTATTTGAAATCCAAAGTCCACCAATTGATTGAAATACCTTTGTTACAGTATATTTTTTTACATTTAAGCATCCACAACAAACTATTTAATAGTGATGATGCTGCTTAGTGGCCTTGTGGGCAGAGTCTGTCTGCGAAACCTGTGGTCACGAGTTCACATTCCGTTTGATTAGAGTTTTTCTTTAGTTTTATTCACAAATTGGTTTAGGCACGTGTGGTTTACCTATTCGTTTCTAGTTCGAAAATATGTATTTATTTTAAACTTTAAAGTTTCCCAGGATTGCGCGAATTTTTGATTGATAATCTTCGCCTTCCTAAATGGGAATCCAAAGGCTTGAATATATAAATGCATATACAAAGGCAAATTCAAGACATATTCATTCAAAAAGGGAAAAAAATTAAATATAGTATACTCACTCACAGACATATTTAGAAGAATACTAAAAAAGGTTGAATTAAGATAACAACGTTCATTACGAACCACTTACCACATATAGCACGTTTGTTTGATGTGAGTCATTGGAGGAAAAGCGGGAAAAACTGTATTGCTAGAATTTGCTTTAGGTATTTTCTATAAAATAACGGTTTTATAGGAAATAGACGACGATATCATTAGATACATCTAATGATATCGTCTGAAGAATATGCTAATTCGTTACACGATATAATGTGCTTTACTCGATCATAGTAAAAGTCTAAAACTAATTATTTAAGAATAGAATATGGACCTTTGCACATAATTTTTATATGGAGATATTTCTCTTTAAATACTACACAGAACCTGCTAATTTTGGTTTTTAACTGAAGCCCTATAGTTTTTAAACTCATATTTATCCCAAAACTTGAAAATTAGCCCGTCAATCGCCATCGGGCGCTTGTCAACGTCGGGTCGGCATAAAAATTCTTCGCCTGTTCTTATTTTATTCGTATTAATTTTAAGCGCGCAGATTGCGGGATGCGAATCAAAAAACGATTTTAAGTCATTCTTTTTTCAAATAAAACGTTCTGGGTCATGTGGCCAGTGGTTCATATGAACATTGTTATTATTATTATTATTACTTTCCTCGCTTTCTTATTAATATTGACTTATTTGATACTGGCTGTGTTTTTTATTATTCTTCATATTTTGTATTAACATTTTATCACTCTGATAGAAAAAATATCACTGACAAAGTCGATGGGTTGGTCTTTCTTAAAACATCACGACATACGTCGCCCCACAGCGCTCAACTTTTTTTTTAATAATATTAAGTGACGGGACAACAAGTCGCGCATCTGATGGTAAACTACACGTCTATCCATAACGGTTGCAGTGCCACTCAGCTCTTTAAAATAAAGATCTGAGGCGCACCGCCACTGCGCCCGTCACCCTGAGACATAAGTTGACAAGTCCCATGTGCCTGTAAATTCAGTGACGGCAGAAATAGGTAAGGTAGCAGTACTTCCCTGAACAAACTCATTCACAAGCAGCTCTACTGCTACATGAAACAAATTATGCGTATTTGTGAGAAATTTTAAATTCCTCCTATTTAACCATAAAAAATTATTATATCTTTCGTAAAATCTTTAAATCTCTTTTTTGAAAAGTTGTCATTTTGGAGAAATGGCTTTATTATTTTCTGCTGTTCGGGTCATTATAGTCTGCTTTCTGAATAAATAAATAGAAAAATAAAATAACATTATACCATTACACTTTACATGTCGTATAAAATCGAAATTATTGTATATAGAAGATTATTTATAATCTTTCACATAGGTACAATAATTTCAATTTTACAAAGTTCTACTGAGTTACTGTTCGATCTCTATTTCACCATAAAAATCAATAATTTCAAACTTCTAAGCTCATTAATTATCATCCAAGGCGGTACCGTCATTAAATTAAAAACAATTCATAATTACGTACGCACGCACACTTGTAAATTTTCCTTGAAAGTCAATACGAATACTGTGAATAATTTCACGTTGAAACTAAAATAATACAGTAAAGTAAAGTAATACACATAATAACCTTTTCATAGAAAATTAGACACATGGGCCCGACATGTTGTATAACCCACACGAAAAATCATAAATTATAATTATAATTATACTATCAACCTTGTACTATACTATTAAGGACTCGGTTCAGCGACAACTCAGGGGGTACAGGTAAGGTTCGCCCGGGTGATGTCAGATCTCATTCATTAGTACATTCTTAAAGTATTCCATTGTGGAACGATCCTCGTAGTTTGCTACTAACCTAATAACCATCGTAATTTCATAGGTAAAACGGTCAGTTGTCGAGTACCAAATTACTATAATCCGTACTTTATCCGTTCATGGACAGTAACGGTGTTTACCTTGTAATGGCCCATTTAAACTACTGTTTGTACTTGTGTACAAACATTGGGCCATGTACTGCCAAATAAACAATACTTGACCAAATGAAAAGACGCGTGTTGCGAATGAAGCTTCATACTGGATACTTGTCTTTTAATTTTGTCGAATATTATTTATTTGACAGTAATTGTTTCGGACGGATGTCGGACGGAGATCGAGAGTAGACCCCCTGATACGAATCGGACGTACTGCAAACGCTCTTAGGTGCTGACGCCTTAATGTTGTACTCGAACTTTTTAGCAGCCTATAAATCTATACCAGCAGGTCTGTATCCTATAATACCCTGAATACTATACGAAGGTTCTGATAGCAGGTTGTGAGGATACGTAGGATAATTCATAATTCTATAACTGCTATCTCAATAGACAGTGAAGCGAGCAGTCCCATATCTTTCTAGATAAGTTTTGTTTATAATGTCCCTATCAACTTCTTACTTATGAAGCACAATGACCTGTGTGATCGAGCTCGCATAAGGATCATCTAAGTCAGGTCGTGACCCCGGATTAGCACGTTTGCACGTAATTCTTCCGGTTCTCTGTAAGTCTAGTGCCTTAGGTGAGCCGCCCCGGGTGCACGTACAGCACCCTCCCCATTTTCCAGTTAGGTACCGGAGCTGTAGGCACGCTCACTTCCCGTCGCGCTTCGCACGACAATGTTGCCACCGCTGAGCCGCCGACTCTAAACCGACTACCAAATCTCCTCATTGGTGGCGGACCTATAAGGTACCTTCCCGACACCGAATGAACGGCGTCTCTCCAGTTCTCCAATTCCTACGCGGCCGGAGGGACCGGAAGATGTCTAGCTCATTCTCTACTAGCTCTCCGGGCGTTATTTTTTATTATACCAAGTGTCGGGACCAACAAGCCGCTCAGCTGGTGGTAAGCAACACGCCTGTTCATAGCTGTTCGAGTTGCAGTCAGAGATATAAATGTCAAAAATCTGAGGGGCACTGCCACTACGCTTCTCACCCTGAGACATTAGTTGTCAAGTCCCATATGCCCATAATTTCACCAGCTCCTTTTCAGAACTGAAACGCAGTTATGTTCACATTACTGCTTGGTGACAGAAAGAGGTAAAATGGCAGGTCTTCACTGGACGAGCTTTTGGAGCTCTACTGCTAATTATTTACTATTATAACAATGACAAGATATTAGTTTTCTACATCGCTAAATCTGTATAATTACTACCCAAAATAGAATCAAAATAGTTCAAACTGATATCTTAATACATAAACTAAACGCAACGAAAACGCAAATATTGTTATTGGCAGCTCTAGAATGGTATCCAAGATAGATTGGTTTCGCTTGCCGCAGGTTATTATAAATGGCACCTACATTAAAATTAGTGATAATGTAAAAAATCTGGGTATACTCATTGATAAATGCAGCTATCTTGTACACCTCAATTAGTTGAGACCAGCCGCAAATTGTTCGCGTCTGCCGCATCTCTCAGACGGTTACGTAATTTCTTATCTATTGCCATGAAAATTGAGCTTGCCCAAACTCTTCTTCTTCCAATTCTTGATTATGCTGATGCCTGCTATCTGGATTTAACCGAAGAACAGCCCAACAAGCTCGAACGTCTACAAAACTTTTGCATCCGTTTCATTTATGGTCTGAGGAAATTTGATCATGTTTCCATTTATCGCAAGGAGCTGAAGTGGTTACACATTATACTTCGCTGGAATGCTCATTCACATTCTTAATCTTCTTTATGGCATCTTATTCATTCCTCACACACCACCTTATCTTAATTAAGGAGCGATTTGAATTCGCCCATCAATCCAACCCCCGACTTCTGCGCTCTTCTTCAACTCTCCAACTTAAGATGCCATTGCATACCTCTCAGTATTACGACAAGTCCTTTGCTGTTCCGGCTACTCGTTTGTGGAACGCTTTACCTTTGTTTATTCAACAAGCGAAATCATTGAATATATACAAAAATATGGTAAAAGAACACTACCTAACTTTAGTGTGACTTGGACTGCTTAGGTATTTTTATGTTTTGAAATTATGTTTTAGAAATTTTATACTTATAGGTATAAGAATATATAGTAGTTTACGATATTCATATATATGTATTGGTTTTATTATTTATTTATAAATATATGTATGTTTGCATTTATTTATCAAGTTTTATCTATTGATTAGTAATTCTTCATACACCGCCGTCTTTTTCCTGTGAATTATATAATTACTTCCATCCAAAGGTTGTCTGGCAGAAATCGCTTAAAGCGATAAGACCGCCCATTGTACCACCGCTTATTTTTAATTTAATTGTATTGTATTTGTTTCCTTTTTTGGTGTACAATAAATAATTTTTGTATTTTATTGTATTGTATAAATGTACAAGTCAAAATGTTCTTGCAAGAAGAGATGATTTGTTTAAAATAGATAAACAGTCATTATTATTCTAGTCGGAATTGATAAACTGAGTATATTATAATTATTAATACAAAGTTCGAACACCCAGAAAAATTTCTTCGATCCGGCCGGATTCGAACCGACATCTTCTAGCATACCGTGGCACACGCTACACCAACTAAGCCACGAAATGAACCAGCGGACCTCACGAATTTTTCTATGTGTTTGTTATCGTCTCTTTGTATTTGGTTTTTCGACGACTTTTTAGCCGTAGCGCCATCTATGAGAAATCTTAAGTATTTCGTCACCTAGTTAGATACCTTTACAGCTACCTGCCCCGCACATACGGCAAAATGACCACTTTAGAGGGTCAAAAATAAATTTTACTACTTAAGTATAAGGTCTAAAATTGCTTGTATTCTTCGAGTCAAGTACCTGAGCCATCGTGCTGGCCAAAAATATCCTTTGTTATACTTATAACAAAGGCGCCCGAGGGTCCGCAAGATAGCATTGTGCAGTGTACGGCTAGTTGCATGCGAAAACGGAAGGCATTACAACGTGTTATTTTCATTCAAATCGTGCGAAAATCGAAATATTGATTATGGACATTGAGGCCACAGGTATGTTTATTGATTAATATATTTTTTCACCCTAGTTATACAAGATATGTATTAATTAATGACGGTTTCATTCCGCTCTTACTTTTAATAAAAAAAAAAAACTTCCTAAGGCTTTCAAAAAAAGTTCCGCTTAGTACCGCTTTCTGTCCTAAATATATTCACTTGTGTGTTTGTTGATTACTAATATTCTAAATTCTAGAAACTCAAACCAACTCATTGTGACACTAGACCCTTTTTTTCATAGGTAGTCGGAGTGGACCAACACACTCGGAATTTAATATTAAAAAAATGGATCTGGTTTTGGTGTTAAAAAGCGAAAACTTTTATGAACAACCAACGTCTCAGTATGTAGAACGATTAACGAGTTACATAATGAACAAGTTTAGTGAATAGGAACTGTGAAAAGACTGTGTAAACAAAATCAAGTGCGTTTTGAAAGTGTTTGTATCAAAATTGATACAAAAGTGGAAAAAATCGAATTGGAACATGGACAGATTTATTAAAGCCAATTCAAAATGGTTACTAAACGATTTAGTATTGCCAGCAGTAGGCACTTTAAGCTCGAACACTAATTTGCAAGTGAAAAAGACCAGAGGCAGACCTGCAAAACCTTTTGAAGAGAGCTCTTTACGAACAAAACGAAGGGTGATGAAACCACTTGTTTCTGAGACAAGCCCAGAGCTATTATGTTCTGCTGCTCAAGCCAGCCTTACTAAGAGTGGAAAAAGGACAGCTGCCAAATTAGTAAATTTAGCTTTAACTACAAGCCCTAGGAGATACAAATGCATGAAAAACATTCATGACACGCCAACATATTCAGCTTTAAAGCCTTACTCTCCTGAGGAAGCTTACACACAAGATGAGTGCATCTGTGCACAAGCTATTAATACACGGTGCAGATATAATAAAGGAGCTACCTTTGCCCGTGGGGTTGTTTTCAGAAGATGTGCTGGAAACCAATCAAAAAGAATTCAAAGGTTTACGACTTTTCCATGCTCGAAAAATCTCCACAATTGACACCAATACCGACATTGTGCACTGGATGCTAATAGTTTCTGATCCAATCATTGCATCCAAGAGGAGGAGCCATCACAAAAAAAGAAAACCATTTTCTAAGGAGGTGCTGGCAATGTTGGATGTGCCATTAGTAGAAACCATCGAACACAAGGAAAGTAATGACGAAGAATCAATGGATGATCATGACGACAGTGATAGTAATTAACTACATTGTTTACGACATAATTGACGTATAATTTATAATTACATGTACTTTAATTAAAATATACAAATTTGATTTTCAATTCTATTTTATTTTTATAATCTATAAATACCTTTTTAGGTAGGTAGGTACTTAGAAATCTTCTCAAATCTCAACACAAAGTAGCCCTATAGGTAAGAAATATATCTAAGCATAAATGCACATATTATTTCACATATTTCTTTTTTGACCCCCTAAAGTGGTCATTTTGCCGTATGTGCCCCGGCTAGAAAAGGCGCTATTCATTGTATTATAATTTTTTTTATTGAATTGACATTCAATTATGTTTTATATGTGAAATTACTCCACTAGTTTGTTATAATATATATTATTAATACAAAGATCGAACACTCAGAAACAATTTCCTTCGATCGAGTAAAAAAAACTATGTATATATAATTTAAATTCTATGTAAATAGGTGTACTGAGCTGTTGTGTTAACCTTTGGAACACTGAACCTAACACCTACATTATAACCGTAGAAATACTATAAAGCTTCTAAAGGTCAGGCTTTGTTAATTCAGTTGTGAAATAGGATATTGTTGCTACACGAGCGGGATAAATTCACTGTATTTATTCCCGTCCGGTCCAAAATGTCACGTTTTATATTGCACGTGTCTGCCACAGATGGAACAAAAGGTAAACAGGAATGTTGATAGTTTTATAGAATGATAAGGAAACCTCGTGTGAGATCAGGTTTATCTAATTTTGTTTTTAATGTTGTTGGTTGTTTTTAATAAATTATATAATGTTTTTTTATAACACCAAGTGACGGGACTAGCAAGTCGTTCGTCAGGTGGAAAGCGACACGGTTATCCATAACAGTTACAGTGCCACTCAGAGCTTTTTAATCGCAAAGCTCTTATGGGCACTGACACTGCGCCCTTCACCCTGACACTTAAGTTGACAAGTTGTGCTTTGTGCCTGTAATTTCACCAGCACTGTTACCCTTACCCTTCTAAACCGGAAAGCAGTAATGCTCACATTACCGCTTAGCGGCAGATGTAGGTAAGGTGGTAGTATTTTCTTGGACGAACCTTTCACGAGGAGCTCTACTGCTAATAATTTTACACGGTATTGGGACTAGTGGGGTGTTGAGCGGGCTCATTTTCTGGAACACCTTTTTTTGCGCGGGGGTGTAATGCAAGGTTCTACTCCTGCCACTCTAGTTCCACCAGCAAACTCGGCAACTTTTCAGGTTTACCAAAGACTTCTAGGGTGACTTCTTTTATTAGTATTAGTAGTATGTTGAGCGGGAGCTTGTTTTCTGCAACATTTATTTTACGTAGGAATAGAGTGCAAGATTCTACTCCTGCTACTCTAGCGCTAGCAGCTAACTCAATGACTTTTTGGGTTTGCGAAAGGCTTCTAGGACGACTTCTTGTGCAACTCGTCATACCATTTTTGAGTGGGGGTAGAACGCAATTTTGTATTCCTGCCACCTTAACCTCAGTGATTGTTGGGTTTGCCAAAAACTTCTGGGACTTGGTGCTCGGGGAAATTCAGCCCAGTAACTCTCCCTTTCCTTTAATAACTAATAAATAATTATTATTTTTGTAAATATTCTCAAAATTATTTTTCAGTTTTAAGATCATATCCTCGGTATACCATCACAAGTACATAATTGTTTCATATAACTATACGATATATTATAATTTTCCTATTTAACTATAAAAAATTAATCATTGATTTCTTTCGTAGAATCTGTAAGCCTCTACAGAAAAGTTGTCATTGCTATTACAATAGTGTAGTATCTCAAAATATATGAAATTCGCGATTATACTATTGTTGAACGTAAAATTTGTTTTCTACACGCTAATACAACCGTCATTAGAATATTGTGAGAAACGATTCAAAGATATCTACTTAACTCAAAATGAGAGACACTTTCTGAGTTAGTTCTGTGCAAAACAGTCCTTACTTAAAAAAATGAAATTATTTTTCCTCTCAAATTTTTAAATATATTTGGTAAGTAGGCCATTGTTTAGATGTCTGTTATAAAGTTTAACCTATATTTTTAAAGTTTAATATAAATTTTAATAATCTTTCACGGGAAGTGAGTAATTCGTTTCTGATCGATTCTGAAAAAAAAAATTCTTTATGAGTTAATACACTATTGTATTATCAGTATATGGCTTTATTATAATAACATAAATTTCCAGAGTGGTCGTTATTTTATAAGGTTGTAGTAAGTAGTTAGTTAAAACCCTTCTGTCTTCTAATAATAATTAAAGACAACCTATTTAACGTAATAATAACATAATTATAGCTAAAGGGTAAGACAAATAGTTAATAAACATGCAGGGTATGTCCTGTAAATTCCTGTGAACGTAGGCGGTATTCTAATTAATTCCCTTTGGCGTGACTAGAATGAAGATTTTAACACTAAAGCGAAATTTATGTCAATTAATGTTGCGGTTATAAATTTTAACTGACTTCGTATATTAAGGTACGTACACTACATAAATATGATACAAGTACATACAATAAGCAAATAATAAGTAAGTAATTAGCGGTCTTAATTTTTTAAAACTTTTTCTTTATTTTAAATTTTTATTGCATTGATATTCAATTCTTTTTTGTGAAATTACTCAACTAGTTTGTTATAATTATTAATACAAAGATCGAACACTCAGAAAAAAATCTTTCGATCCGACCGGATTCGAACCGACGTCTTCTAGCAACATATTTTTCTTTATTTATTCATTTAATTCATCACACAAGGCCCATATATACCACAAGGACTAACGTACATACAATATAATTTCTCGGCAAAAAAGTTTTACATAACAAGGAAAGGTTAAATTATTTCAAATTGTTTTCAATTGACCAACCGAGAAAATTTCTTGATTTTTTATTTCTTTTGAAAGTACTGCGTAACCACATATTGAGTTGCCCTCAGTTGCTAGCTCTTTTCAATTTTTTAATTTTAACTGCCTCTGTGGCCGAACGGTTACCTTACCGGGCTGCCATGCAAAGGTCCCAGGTTCCATTCCCCGGGCCGGGAGGAATATTTATATGACCTACATTTATTTCTCTCGTGACTTTGGATGTAATTTGTGGTTGTCTATGTGAGTATCCATGGCACCCGCGACACAGGGTTTCCCTAGTGCGGGGCTATGTTGAGTGTGTGCGTTATTATTATTATTTCGCCCGGCCTCGGAATCGAACCCAGGACCTCTGCGTGGCAGTCCAGCATGGTAACCGTTCGGCCACGAAGGCAGTTATAAGTACTACGGAGGCAGATATACAGAAGATATCCAGTAACGCTGTTCTTTCTGTTTAATAAATATCTTCTGCAGTACGTCGGGAATCGTGTAATATAGACCATTTCGCCACTTATGAATAGAGTAGATATAACAATGCCAAAACTAAATAGGATTCCAATTAAACTCAAGTATATAAGATATTATTACTATCCAATCGATAAACAATGATTTCGTGCAGATAAAAATAAACCCACAAAAATAGGCCACACACGATTCACAATCAAATTACAATTTCTCATTTGTCCAGGTCATGCCCTTACACATGTCCATTCCAATAAAAATTATTAAAATGAAATGTTAACATTACGTGATAACCCAATTTCACCCTTTATTTCACATGTAAGCAAATTACACTTTTATTATTAGGGTTTCCCTAGTGCGGGGCTATGTTGAGTGTGTACGTTATTAAAAAAAAAATACCGTGTCTCGTCGAGACTACCCCGTCACCCCGCAATGTTGTTAATTAATCAGACGTAGTTACTATTTAATCTTAATATATTTCATTACGTGTTTACAGTTATAGCATGCGGTGTTTGCCTGTAATTAACTGTTGCATTTAGCATTAAGGCAATATTGTACTTTCCTAGTTGTAGTTTTAACGTAAGCAGTTGTTGGTGAACCAATAAAAAAAGTATATATAATATATCAATATAATAAACTAAATAACTAATCCACATACATAACGAATTGCACTTGTCGGCGGCGTGTGACGCAATCTGGTGTCAGGTAACCAGCCGCGGAATTGCCAATCCATAAAACCCTTCGGCCACAATTCCTCTTTCATGAAGGTCGACTGATGTGTGGTCGGTACTCTCACCACCAACGAATTAAAATTCACATTATAGTCTCCAACCACTCGACCCTGAGGGTGTATTTGGTTTTTAGCCTGATGTACTCTACAATCTCCTCAGACTTCGTGGAGTAATGTAGTCGCGACAGATACAGCAGAGTCGTTAGTATAGCTGGACGCAGCAGAAAGTTCGATCCCGTCGGTACCGTGCCACACAGGTTACGGCTGGTGGGCTTTCTCTTCCCCATCACCACCTTTGTGAAACCTCTCGCACTCACCTCTTCGCACTGGTCCGTCTGCTTCTGTGGTTTTACAACCACAATATTTTACTTATTGCTTCAAGCGATTTCTTCATGAATATTTTAGAGTAGGATTATACCAGGAATTTGACGAAACGAAGACCTAAAAGAAGACCACAAACTTATGTTAGCAAATTACGAAGACCATAAAAGTAACTATGAAAATTATTTCATGTTCGAATTTGATTATTACTCGTTTTATTAGTTTTAATTTTAATATTGTTTTATCCTCCTAAGGCCCCGTGTACATTACAATATACACAATAGAAAATATTCATTTATTGTTAGTAATTTGACGTAATTGTAATTGACAAATTGATATATATAATATATAGAGTTATTTCTAAAATAATAACAACCTCGCAACTGTATTACAAAAATCATAAACAACAAATTTTGTTGCACGATTTTTTCATCAGATTTACTTTCGTACAAAAATAGAGATATTTAAACAGATTTCTTTAAATGGTGATAACTTAGTGCGGTAGTTAAAGTAGTAGACCCCCTGTGAAAGAGTTCATCCAGGTGAGTACTGCCACCTTAACTATTTCTGCCGCCAAGCAGTAATGTGAGCACTACTGTATTTCGGTTTTCAAGGGTATTAGGTGCTGGTGAAATCACAGGCACATGGGATTTGAATACAGGAACGTCGGGCGTCCAGCGGCGAGATGGGCGGATGACGTCGCAGGAATTAGGTGGCGAATCTGGATGAGATTAGCACTGAATCGTGGGGAGTGACACAGAAAGTTGGAGACCTATGCCCAGCAGTGGGTGAAGTCAGGCTGTATATGATGATTATATATAGGATTTTTCAACTTATGTCTCAGGGTGACGGGCGCAGTGGCAGTGCTCCTCGGAACTTTTCGATTTAAAGCTCTAAGAGGGACTGCAACTTTTATAGACAGACGCCTGGTGGTAAGCGACACTTACCACCAGGCACACGACATGTTCGTCCCATCATTGGGTATCAAAAAAAATACCGTTTAATTTTTGTTTTTGGCTCAAACCTCCATTAATTTATTAAATTGATATGAGAAAAAGTTTTTCTTCTTTACAGGCATTGTTTATACCACGTTGGTTGCTTGTGTTTCTTTGATTGCCTTTCTAAGTCTAATTCAAGGCCTATTAGCACCAATGATCTGCTTACGAAGTAGATATTATGGCGTGTCGCTTACCAGCCGCGCACGACTTGTTCGTCCACTCATTTGTAACCATATAAAAACCCGATTAAAATAGGCTAAAAATAAAAATAAAACCGCTTTAAGATCAGTCAGTTCGACGGCCTCGGTCGTCGAGTGGCTTGCACACCGGTTTTCATGGTGTCACCATCTCTGAAGTCCCGGGTTCGATCCCCGGCCGGGTCAATGTAGAAACTAACTTTTCCGTGCCGTCGTTGTTTCCGATTTCCATAAAACAAGTGCTTTAGCTACTTACTTTGGGGTCAGAGCAAAGCCTGTGATGTTGTCTAATATTTATATTTATTTATTTATTAGTCAGGCCTTTGGGACCACGATGTCACATACAGATAGAGAAACAAAGGCTTCAAACTTATTTCCCCCCATCTTTATTTGTTAGGGGTTAAAAAAGAATTAATGATGTCAATAATAATCAATTAATTGGTAAACAGACCATTGTGTGATTTTATATATTATATACACCTGCAATAAATTAATACTTTATTATTTATATTACTATATAAAATGCGTCTATCGGCAGTTTCGAATCGGCACATAATATGGATGCGTCACCCCGACCCGATCGCTGCTCCGCCCCGGCGGAAACGTCACGCGTGTGCACGTCGTCGATCCCTTCACATACATACGCTTCTATTAGCCAACACGCGACTTCGAAACCCGAGTGACGGCAGTCTACTAAAGGGAAAAGCAATCCCTGTGTGCCTGTCTCTGAAGTATCAAAATCACAGAGGCAGCCGAACCGGTGCGACGACGACGGCTTCAACTTATTTCTGCTTTATGCGTCTGAAGTTAAAAAAGAAACAATGATGTCAACAATAATGGTAAACAGAGCACTGTCGTAAAATTAATCTTTCTCTTCAGTCAGGTGATTTTATACATTGTATGTATATACAGCTGCAATAAAGTAATAAATAATAATTTATTAACTATATCATAAACTTTTGTTTTATCAGCTGTAAAGTAAAATAAAATGCTATCTTGTCGCATTAAGCCCGGTTTCAGTAATTGCGTATTAAAAATGATGAATTAGGTGTCAAATTGCACGTTACATCGTTGTATGAATGTTGTGCAAGAAGCGTTAAATTTTGCGTAATAAATTTACATGTATAGCTTAATCTGTGGTTGTGGCTGAGTGTACAAATTAATGTTTATCCTGAGTGATGATTTTTTTACGTTACCAAGGACCAGGCCGGACAAGTCGTTCGTCGGACAGGGCGCCTGGTGTTAAGCGACACGCCTGTTCATCGCAGGTGCAGTGCCACTCAGAGCATCAAATCGCAAAGATCTGAGAGACGCTGCCACTGCGTCTGTCACTGTGACATAAGTTGACAAGTCCCATGTGCCCGTAATTTCACCAGAACCTTTCAGAACCGTAATGCCCACTTTACTGCTTGACGGCAGGAATAGTCAAGGTGGCAGTACTTCTCTGAACGAACTCTTTTCACAAGGAGCCCTCCTGCTACTAAATGCCAATGCAAACAGGTGGATGGAAATGCAGAGGACATTATATATTTGCTATTTCAATTGAAATAAGGTATAAATTGCAATAATGCTCTCGAGACTAACTTCGAAACATCGTAACGCCTCAGAGCATTGAAATTTAATATCTTATTTCAATCTTAGTTCAATGAGTGTACTGTATATTGTTTACTCCATCCATGCCTACGTTTCTTTTGTGCTGGTGATTAGTGAATGGCAATCGCACGCAGTTGTAACTATGGGTATCTATATACCTATATAGGGTATCTATATACTTTATAGTGCGTGCTGCGAAAGCTATGTCCTTGCTTGCGTCTATGACTTTAATTTTATTTTATAAATTAATGCATCTTATCCTCATTATTAAATTTTCTTTCAATGTTTTTGTTTTTAGTTGGTACTGAAGTTGGCTGTTTTTTATTGTGTATAAAAATTAGAACTATACTGGATTATGTAATAAATTTACGAATGTACCAAAATTAAATATGAACCACTTGTCTTTCTGTTCTACCATTAATATTATAGAAGTTTATTATAATATACTTAGTTATTGGAATAGACTAAGTTACTGTTATTTTTATGCAAGGCACTTGACGAACGTACTCGTAAGACCTAGCTACCCATAGTATATAGGGGATCCTAGTTTGAGAGCTAGGCACATCTTTGTACCTATTTTTATGTGTTTTGCAATAAAAATATTATAAAGATATATTTAATTGTAATAGCATAAAATATACATTGATAAATTTAACGGCCTATACTTTACCGTCCGCTGGGATGCCCGGGCTATATACATTTTAGCCATTAAGAAAGAAACAAAGAAACGTTTATTAAGTTCAAGAAAATTCAATGAAAACAGATAAAGCAAATTAATGATTACATATAAGCTGAAACAAATCCATCTCAGCATATGTCACAGCTCGCCTGCTGTAACGCTGGTTTGAGTTGGAACCGCGTTTACAAGACGAGACGTAAGTACTAGTCTGGTGAACACTAAAACTATAAAATGTAACATAAATATTTACTAAAAACCAGTTGAAAAATTACTAATAAGAACTACTACATGACGTGAATGTATATAAAATACTACACCTGTCAGGGCTTATTACCTGAATATGAAATACTGCACTTCATCATCATATCAGCCGGAAGACGTCCACTGCTGAGCATAGGCCTGCCCAAAGATTTCCAGACCAGCCGATCGGACGCGACGTGCATCCATCGGTTACTCGCCGAGCACTTGTTGGGAATTATTACATGAATTGAATGTATATAAAATACTGCGCTTGTTAGGAATCATTACAAGAATTGAATGTATGAAATACTGCTCTTGGGAGACATTGATAAAGAAGAACTAGAACTAAAAAAGGCTGCCACTGCTGAAGCAAACAATTCCATTAAAGTTATATTAAAGTAAAATTAAAAGTCTCTACATCTACTAGGAAATAATTATGTGCGGCTTTTCGCAGGTATCGCTAGTAAGAAAGCGTCTCTGATTCGTCTAGTTATACTAATAAAAATTCAAAATCTTTGTTCTCTGCTTTAGAAATTATAATTAGTACTTACTATGCCGAGTAACTGTCCGTTTCTCACGTAGTACATTCTGGATCGATTATCTCTTAAACCTGATGGAAGTAACATCCTGAGTCGAGACACGTGCCTATCTGAGTGCCTTCAGGCCCGCAACTTAGCTTATAATACGGGTTAAGAGACTTTAGCTTGCCCTTTTGTCTGGTGGCTTTGTCAATGTCAGCATTGGCGAATATTTCCTTCAGACAAAATACACAAAATTTTGGCATTTTGCTTACATAATTGTCAAGTATAGGACATTATAGTACTTTATGTGACTGTTACATAATGAAAGGCATAAAAATATCACACGAGTGTTTTAATGCATATATGCAATAATGATGTATAGTTACATACACTGCTTTATCTATACATATATTATAAGCTCTCTATGATATGTTCAGGAACCGCATGTTACGACCAGCATTGAGGCATGGATCAGACCTATTAGCAGTAATAAAAGTATTAGTAAAATAATGCAAGAAACTTGTTTGTCACGCATGTCATGCAACCGTAGTTTTATTTTTATTCATAGACAAACTAGAAACGGCCCCAATTATCATATAGGACATATCACGGAGAGTGTGCGATGGAATTACACGATTTACCACCCTCACCCCTTTGTGGTGGATATTTCAAAGATTCGCAAGAAAGGTTATAAGGCTTCCACATTCATATGGCGAATGGCTATGGAGTGGAATTCCCTGCCTGCAGACTTATTCCCTGAACGTTATAACTAGGACCTTTTCGAGGCGAGAGTGAATAAGCATTATTTAGGTATGCATGCTCCATCGTCGACCTCATCGTCACTTTCCATCAGGTGAGGTGGAGGTCAAATGCGCACTTATATTTGTATATAAAAAACACCCTTGAAATAGCGACAAAACAGTTATTTTTAACCGACTTCCAAAAAAAGGATTTCAATTCAACTGTGTTTTTTTTTGTATGTATGTTACGCGATAACTCAAATACGGCATTTGTGAACCGAATTTGATGATTTTTTTTTTGTTGGAAAGGGGGTACCTCGGCATTGGTGGTTTGCGAGTATCTATTTTATTTCAGTACAATATTATAAGTGTAATGCAGTTCACTAGTTTTATTCAGCTGGATACCCCTTGTACGTTATAGGACTCTAGTTTCCACTAGTGTGTGCGCCACATTAGCTCCGATCGTCTAGCCAAATGCGTACTTAAACTATTCAATCATCGGATAAGCGTCATTCGAGTTGTGAAACAGATCTTTCAAAGTCATGACTCATCAACCATTGTAGTATAATGATTCGTTTAATGTTTCTCATAATGATGCTATTATCGTTTGAAAATCGATTTGCAATATCGATTTCCTGTGCAATTTCAAGCACTTCATTATAATTGCATAGCACGTTATTGCACTGATGGGCAGAGTCTTTTCAGTCCGATCTAATGATATGCGATTAGTTTGTATTGCACACAAAATTAAATAATTAATAAAAAACAATCAAAAGATGCACAAAGGAATAAATCAAATTTTTAAAATCAACCTTATTTCTTTAGCCTTTTAACAGCGTTGAAAAAATGTGATGCTGGTGGAAGCAGTGATTGAAGTATGTCAGGAAAGAGCATGTGTAAGTTACATTTGTGTAAATACTATAGTACAGATACAACAAATGAGCGATGACAAACGCCCGGATGGAATGACACGCCTTTGGAGTATGGACCGGGCAATGGTGTGGCCACTTATGTCGACACACTTACCCCATATCACTTCAATATGGCTGATTCCGTAGCTAAGCTGGCGGAATAACTAAAGAGTATGAAGTACTAGCAACTCGGTTACCTATTTGCTCCGTTGGAAGTCGAAATCCTTGGTCCATGGGGTCCCAGTGCTCTTTATCCTTACAAAAAGTTTTCAAAAAATTACTGCCAGCATCTTGTCACGTGGTGGGCCAGCGTAATTCATACAATTTAATCCTAGTATTAGTTTTTCATTTTATACATTATGTGTCTAAGTAAATAAATAATTTATAGACAATTGGGCTGCATGCTCACCTCGAACATTGGGTAAGGGTAGTGTAGTGAACTGTGTAATGGGGTTGGGGGTGGGATGCTAACGGGGAGTGAGCAACACCAAAGAAAATGTACTTATATATTTTTAAAATGGAAAATTAACACGTGCATGAGCACGAGAAACAGACAAAACAAAGAAAAGGTGCCAAAAACAATTACTTTTAAATTTAGAATTTCAACCTAAACCTAAATTGATAAAAAGACTATTTAAAGATAATTTAAAGTAAAAGATTTGTAACTAATTCTGCGGTTCTCTACAGGTAGAATATGGAAAGATAGAATTCGCAAATAGGGTTAAAAATTGCACAAAATAATCTCAGAAATGTTTTGAACACGACAAAACCGACAAAAAAAGCGACAGTAACCATTCATTACGTGATTCGCATTCTTGGTGTAATGAGCCCGCTTAATTGTAACTTTTTAGAAAACTAACCTCAAAAGTTCGTGAAATTACAACTATGTGCCAAGTATTATTGAAATCGGTTACCGGAAAGTGTGAGAAACTGGATTCATTCCCTAGTTTTGCCATCCTTAGAGGTGGAATATTTCCTTCTTTCCAACAATAAAAGAATCATCAAAATCGGTTCACCAGTGCCGTGCCCAGTTACCGCGTAACTTACATTAAAAAAAAACAGTACAGTCGAATTGAAAACCTCCTTCTTTTTGAAGGTTAGAAATGACAACTTTTTGGAAGAGAGGTTCAAACATTGTACGAAATTAGTCGATAATGTTTTCATGATTAAATAGGAGTTTTTTTTTTTACAATTTAATTATCGAGTTGAAAACTCCCATACATTCTAGAAGCATTTTTATTATAACAATCTCGTTTAAACTATAACACATACCTCTCGAATACCAGACAATCACGTACCAAACGTGTGAATAACGTGTTTAGCGCATGCTATGAACATGTTTTTCTAAATATATTCCTTATTATTTATTGTTATTAGTGTCATTTAGTGTCAAATCATCATTGTAGTTTATTACGTGGCAAATTATGCCATGATGTATAAATAAATATTACACTTGTTAACGTTATTTTCGAACTGGTTTTCCCTGAAAATGTTAATACTCCGGTGAATTCGTAACGTAAAATAAACAGTTACCTCGTAAGTCGTTACGTTAAACGCGATTTTCCTCGTTTACGCCAGATCGGTGTAAACCTCGACCTACAAAATTATACGAGTTGTCGAAAAGTGCATCGTGACAAATGCAAATTGGTTGCAACTTTGACGACGGCCGTTATTTCCGTCTGCCACTATTAAATTTATCTCGGTGACGAAAGACGCAACTATACATTTACGTCGCCACCGTCCTGTGAAAATTTGACCACATTTTGGACCTTTTTTTATGATATCAAGTGGCGGGACGAAAAAGTTGTGCGCCTGATGGTAAGCTACACGCATGTCCAACAGTAACCACTTAGAGCTTTAAATCGCAAAGATCTGAGAACTGCCACTGCGCCTGTCACCTTGAGTCATAAGTTGACTACTCCCACGTGCCTGTAATTATACCCTTCAAAACCGGTACGGAGTAATACTCGCATTACTGCTTGCCGACAGAAATAGGTACAGCAGTACTTCCCTGGACGAACTCTTTCACAAGGAGCACAACTGCTACTACATCATATCTGCTGTGTTACCGTTCAGGAATTAAAAAACAATAACCGAAGATAGATTTTATGTTATATAACGCAGACAAAAAAAATCGAAATATAATTCCAATTAGGTAATTTTTTTTATTGTACCAAGTGACGAATGGAACAAGTAAGCCTGGTGATTAGCGACATGCCTGTCCATAGTGGTTGCAGTAAATCGCAAAGATCTGAGTGGCACTGCCACTGTGCCCGTCACCCTGACACGTCTCAAATGCCTTTAATGTCACAAGTACCCTTACGTTTCAAACTCGAAACAGTAATGCTCACATTACAGCAAGACGCCAGAAATAGGTAAGGTAGCTCTACGTCTCTGGATGAACTTACTACCTATCAGTTTTTTATACTCATTGAAAGCAAGCCCAAATAAAGGCATTAAGACAAAAATTCGCTTAGCTCATTATATTACATATTAATTCTCACTATACATCTCATTTTATTAATAATTCACACATATTTCTTTTTATGTCAATTCATGGAAGGAACAATTTGTGCAACAAACGACACACCCACCTGCACCCGTCACCCCGGGGCATAAATTTGACAAATGTACTGCTAATAAATGTCTACTTATGATCGTACACTCTTGTTTACTTCAGAATATATTTAATGTATACTGCATACCTGGCCGCCTGACATGGAAGTGGCTAATCCTGTTTTTTTTTAAATCTCGTCGAACAATTCGAGAATCGATTATGAGTTATTGATTTACCAAAGTCCTCTTCAACGTTTCTGGACATAATATATAAAGATTCTAGAAACTTCAATCTGCAATAATACCTACAATATGATAGTAAAAAAACATAACATTACACAGTTACATATTTTTATGAAAAATAACAAACAAATAAACAGCAAACATAACATTAACACGTTCATCGCCGTGTCGTGGGTCAAAATAACCGGCACAACACACCTAACCTAACCAGCTATGCTCGTCCCCGCCGCCACAGGTGACAAACATATTTATCTATATAACATAACCGATGCGGCCCTGACGTACTGCTGTTGCCACTTTGTTTTTAGGATTTTTGCATACCATTTAGGCATAACTACTATATAATAAATATAAACTGACTATTCTTGACAGTCGTCTACAAAAATGTCACAAGTTCATTTGAGGGGCAATACGGGTATATACACTTCTACAATAAGATTCCGGTGGATATTCAAAATTTATCATTTACGAAATTTAAAACCAAAGTGAAACCAAAACTTTACTTTAAAGACTCTGCGTACTTGGTGACAAAAATTCACGATAGTCACTCGTTTGGATTTTGCAGCTTGTCTTAATCTACGATATTTAAAGCAAGTATAATAAATGATAAGTATGCACCATTGTTTATTTACAAAGAGCAACCCAACCCCTAGAGACTTATTCTTCGCAGGGGAGTCTGCCTTACGAATGAGTGTTTAGTGACGTCATTGTAACGATTTCAAGTGTTATTTGCTTACATGTGAAATAAAGGTTATTTGAGTTTGAATTTGGGTTATTACGTAATGTTAACATTGCATTTTCATAATTTTAGTTGGAATGGACATGTATAAGCGGCATGACCTGGATAAATGAAAAATTTACGATCTTGTTTTGTTTTTGTGGCCTATTTTTGTGGGTTTATTTCTATTTGCACGAAATCATTGTTTATCGATTGAATAATAATATCTTATATACTTGAGTTTAATTGGAATCCTATTTAGTTTTGGCATTGTTATATCTACTCTATTCATAAGTGGCGAATGGTCTATATTACACGATTCCAGACGAATTGCACAAGATATTTATTTTGCAGTACGCATTGAACAGAAAGAAAAGCGTTACCACATATCTTTTATATATCTGCCTCCGTAATACTTATAACTGCCTTCGTGGCCGAACGGTTACCATGCTGGACTGCTACGCAGAGGCCCTGGGTTCGATTCCGAGGCCGGGAGAAATAATAATAATAACGCACGCACTCAACATAGCCCCGCACTAGGGAAGCCCTGTGTCGCGGGTGCCATGGACACACACATAAACAACCACAAATTACACCCAAACTCCCGAGAGATAATAAATGTAAGCTATAAAAATATTTCTCCCGGCCCGGGAATGGAATCTGGGACCTCTGCGTGACAGTCCGCCATGGTAACCGCTCGGTCACGGAGGCAGTTTATTACAGAAGGAGGAGACAGTTTAGGTTAATGTTTCCTATGGCCTACAGGGTTTAGGGTTTCCCTAGTGCGAGATTATAAAACAAAAAACCTGTGAGCGTACCGACATGTTCGCTACCAAAGCGAATATTTTATAGTTGATTTTAGAGTCAAAGGCTCAGCGGTGGCAACCGCTAGTTGTGCAATGCATAACAGCAGGTAAGCGAGCCAACAGCTCCTGTACTGATAATAATGATGATACACATACGTCTGAGTATAAACGATATTTAAAATACAATTAAAATTCACGAACACATTAGGCACAAATTATATGAAATCTGTCATCAAATAGCCATTATGAGCATTTTCGTCGGAACGTTAGTAACGATTGGGACGCTGCCTCTTTTACAAGAGAAGATAGATCGTTCTATATTTTAAATGAGACATTAAAGCTACCAGGCCTTCGCTTCTAGAATTTATATTACATGTTTATTTGAGACAGACTATTGGTGTAAGAAGGCCATATATCATCAAAATTAAAACTTTTCAAGAGAGAGATTTCAAGCTTCTACGAACAGACAGACCTATAAAGAACGTAACTCAGTATAATAAGTCAAACGTAATTTATAGTTTCTTCAAACAAACCAACAGGTCAGTCACAGTCAGTTAGTTACAGGTCTGGTCTTTGCAGGTATATATATTATATATATTAGACAACGGTTGATGACTGTACCACCCAAGTCAACCGTGACCACGGGGCCTGTAAAGGGCCCGATACGTTTGTTTCTTGGAAAAAACAAATATGTATACGCTATTTAAATCCGGAAAAATAGTTTCATTTCCTATGTGTAACAATCGCGAAAACCTAAAAATTCGATTTATATATTTTTTTTAAATCATATTGAAAACATAATGCCATGGGTGTGTTATCCTGTCCATTTATATAAAAATCGTTGTCTATAATAACAAAAAATAAGGTTAGTTTGCATTAAATAGCATTAAACATAACCCGTTGAAGACTTTACCATCTCAGTCAGCCATAACCATGGCGACCTGTAAAGGTCCAAAATAGAAAAGCATATACGCGATAAAATGGCGAAAAAATAGTTTGAATCTCAAACTCAATTCATTTTTATTTCATAGGTAAGCAAATTACATTTGAAATCGATAGTCATAATGATTAAACTCTACTGCTCATTTTTAGGTAGGTTCCCCAGAGAACAATAAGCAAGAAAGTCTAGGGGTTGCTCTTCTAAATATACATTTGAGTACATCATTTATCATTTACAATATTTCTGCCTTCGTGGCCGAACAGTTACCATGCCGGACTGCTACTGCTGGCAGAAATATAGGTTAATATCTAAACGAGGGAAGATCTCTACCACACTATACTACACACTACCCGCCAGTGCATAACTGAAAAGAGTCCGTAACGCATCGTCGAACCGCCTCGCTACGTCGCTCATCTCTGATAGCAAGGCAGCCTAACACAGTGCCTTGGTTGGCTAATCTTTTCAACACGTTCAACAACTGCAACCAACAAGAGCCATAAGTGTGAAATTTTGATGTTTAGACAATATATCTCAATCAATTATGAATGAAGAGTGCAGGAAAATAATGATGAAAGTCACTTAATACTCGTTTGAATTTTTACCGCTATACTGTTCGGTAAACGCTGATGGTACTTGCCTAAATAAGAAAAAGGCTAATAAGGTTCAATGTCGTGAAAAAGTAGCTTTTACTTATAGTCATATAAATGCTTGCGACTGAATGGTAGAAAAGTAAAAAAATATTTATAAAATGTTTTTTAGTTAAAATGGGTTACATAGCGTTACATACATTTATGTCAGCATTGACTTTATTTCAGATACTTAGTATCTTTCTGCGTGTCTTTTTGACCAATATTTAAAAGTTCTCCAAGCTAAAATGATTTTTTCCTAAAATTCTCCTCAAATGACTTTACTAGTAATAATTACACACACACACACATAGACAACCACAAATTACGCTCAAACTACGAGAGAAATAAATGTAGGGCGTACAAATACTTCTCCCGGCCCGGGAACCGAGTCTGGAACCTCTGCGTGGCAGTCATGGTAACCGTTCGGCCACGGAGGCTGTTGGCAACTGGCTGGTGCAGTGGCTCGCTGACAGCGACGAATAATGTAAACCTTTGTCAGTCGTTGTCAGCGGGCCGCCAGAGCTCTAAATGTTTTACCAAATTGTGAATTATATCTAAATATACTATTTAGCACTTTCCTGATGTTATAATTGTCCGCTGGCTCGTTAATAGAGGCAGTAGGCAGACTTTGATCATTCTTTCCCTGAACTCTTCGTTCTATTAGCTAACAGTCTAACTACCACTCCACTATGTCCATGGGTCCAGCTGATGGGAACCGGTAAACATTACATAATCTTTAATATCGCAAATGCGATGCCGTAAGTGGTGCAAAATAATGTGATTCCTTGTCCAACGTAAAGGAACGTTGAATCCAGACCACCGCATTGCTGAGTTACGGTAAAAATAGGTTGGGTGGTGGTATCTATCAGGAACCGAAAGAGGTAACCGTTATAAGTGCTTCAGTGCGTTCTAAATGTAACGCAAAGCACATATTTATATTGTAAATTCTACCTTATACATTTGAACATTGTGTTTAGGTATATAATTCGCACCCTAGGTGTAATCAGGCCTTATCTACAAAATTACAACTTCTCATGAGAACAGTTTATAGATTCTACGAATAAAATTAGTACAGAACTTTTTATGCTCAGGAGAGCTATAAAATTCCACACTTACTTAATTTGCCTCCTTCGGACGGTAGACGCGAAGGAAAACTAAGACTAATTTTGGCCAATACTGTGTCAATAGATACCCGTCAAGGTGTTAGAACTGTCCTTAGAAAGTAGGAAATATAGTTTGCTGTTTATGAGTTTTACTAATATAGTTTATAAGGATTACTTAACTTATACAATATGGACATTTGTCCGAAATGAGGTAAATAGCTATTGTATAATTGTTATAAAAAAAATATCTGAAGGAAGAGTGTGCCTGGTGGAGGTTGATAACCTCTGTCTTCCTCATTGAAAGACAGCTCTGATACTAGGTATGTATGTTTCTTTTTTTATAATGCCAAGTGACGGGATGAACAAGTCGTGTATCTGATGGTAACCGACACGCCAGAGACGCGCTCGTAACACTTGCAGTACCACGTAGTGCTTTAAACCGCAAAGACCGGAGGGACACTGCCTCTGCGCCCGTCACCCTGAGACATATGTTGACAAGTCCCAATGCCTGTAATTTCACCAGCACTCCTACAGAAAAGGTAAGGTAACTGCTACTGTATATATGTTATAATAGCTAATGAACGAAAATATAATAAATCTTTCGTATCTAAATCTTACCTACGCACTCGTAACTATCTTGTCCACCATTTATTTTTCATACGTCGTTATAATATAGGAAGTGGGTTTCTGATACAGTGCAGAACCAACCTGGCCCAATACCAGCAGCTGGCTTGAAACAGCGTGCAAAATTATCATTAATTCGTACCCTTGATGTAATGAAACCACATATGATCACACGTCATACGAGCATACGAGCATGCGTCTTACGAGCTACATGAAATAAATCATATATGTGTAAAATTTTATTCTCTTATTTAAGTATAAATTTCACTTTCTTGATACACACTGCTCCTTATTTATCTAACATATGGTTTTGGGACTATAGAGTTCCTTTTAGTTTACTCGTAAGCCATTTGTTGATAAAAATTCGATTTATGCTTGCCCGCTGTGGCGGCAGTACCATCTGCTAACACAGGTTAACTCTTTTTGTGGGGTCTGGATACTGCCTGACTGGTCAGCAATCAATCAATAACGAATAATTACTGTATTATTTCTGTAATATTTGTAATGGAAATCAATTAAGTTATAATTATTATTATATCTACTTTAGATTCTCGCCTCTACCAAGGCCTATTATTATTAAAAGGTGTCGATTATTTCGTTCGTAGAATCTTTATACCTCTCTCCTGACATACTGTAATTTTTTTAGATGTGACCTTATATTACATCTAGTGTGCGACATTAGAGAACAAATTTCTCAGACACGTCTCTAGTTATAATAATACTTTGGCCCCTAGTAACCATAAAGGGTAAGTAAAAGCGAATTCGCAACACGTTGTTAATTACCATTTGAAATTGCTGTAGGATATTATTTCAAGCTGTTGCTATGTATTCACATAATTACGAACTAACAGAAATGCTAATGTTGCTTTTTGACTACAATATTATGAGTACACTTTAGTAACAAAATAAATAACGTTGAACAAACAGTCGAAGTTATAATTATAATTGTTTTTGTCATTTGTATGAATAGAATACGTAAACGTGACGACATTTTGTTTATATCTTTTACTTTAACAGACGATCATCATGATAATCAATTCATTATACGTACCACTTGTGGGCACGGGGACACGTTTTCCTTCGTCGTAATCATTTGCAGTCCGGCCTCACCCACTACCCAGCAATGGGTGCTACACGCCTCCCATAATATACAGTGACGTGACGAACAAGTCGTACGCCTGCTGAAAAGCGACACGCCTGTCCATATATTTTTGTTACATAACCGCGACATATGTTATCCTTTATTTAGCTTCGCCGTAATCGAGTAAATCTAAGTTGAAAGCAATCTGACTTGAAAGTATAGGTACTACAATAGGTTTTTTTATTATACCAAGTAAGATGGAACGAACAAGACCTGGTCATATTTAATGTAAAACACAATAACAAAATGTCATCTGTACCTAGATTGGTGTCAAGGCAAGTAAGTGACTTTAAGACCTTACTTATGTAGAAATGCAATTGGAAATAACCTCTATAAGCTTTTGATTTTTGGCACGTTATGTAAGCGTCTGGATATTTTTTTATATGGGTATAAACACCTGAGTCTCTTTTACAGATATTCATTAGAATTCATGAAAATTTGTTGACACCTATACTCTTCGTAATACGACCCTTATTTCTCGGATTCGGAACTGGGGGTCAACTCTCGATCTCCGTCCGACATCCGTCCGAAACAATTACTGTCAAATAAATAATATTCGACAAAATTAAAAGACAAGTATCAAGTATGAAGCTTCATTCGCATCACGCTTCTTTTCATTTGGTCAACTATTGCTTATTTGGCGGTAATTTTTTTTATAATAATAATAATTGACGAAATGTCACAGGGACCATTTTATCTCTAGGTGTACAAGCGATAGTCGTATTTTCTCGGATTCGAATTGGACTTAGTGCACTAGCGACATTTTCTAGATTTGTATAGTCTAGGATTCGGAACAAAGGCGAATCGGATGCAGAGCGCAAACGCGCTTACTGTGTATGCGAATTAGGACGAAAGTGTGTGTACCCCTTCCTCCGAAGCAACAGCAAAATAGAAAAGTCTAAGAAATGGTATATTATAATAGTAATTTTTTTCTAAACTTAACGTAACTAGTCGAACATCTGATGATATGCAACAAGCCTACCTGTACCTATAACAATAGCCGTGCCACTAAGAGCTTTAAATTGCGAAGATCTAAGGTATATTACCAATTGTAATATGCCTGTCGTTTAACCAATACCCTTCAAAACCATAATACAATAAAGCTCACATTACCGCTTTGCGGCCGAAATGGGTACGGTAGTTTACTTCCCTGGACGAGAACTTTCACAAAAAGCTCCAGTAAAACTTTCTGGCATAGCATAATACCTAAATTATCTTTAACATGACTTGGGAACAAATATTGGTTCCTGAATATTACATACCCTTATTCTGTATGCATTGTTTAACAAATTGTTTGTGTTAAAGTTTACCATTCTGTAATTTAAGAACGTTGACCTTACCTAAGTCGTCCAACGCCTTCTGTGTTTCTCTTGTGCTTGCACACTATTCTCTAAGCCTCCTTGGGCGACCCCATTTAACCTTTACAATTTAAACCAGATTATACATAGTTCTTAGTTCCCTTACCTCGTCATCCTCCGGTCGCTGGAATTTATTAAGGTTCAATTACCTTATATGCTCTATATAAATAGAGGACAATAATATCCTCGAAGGAAACTTAGTGTTAATATTATATTATGTAGTTTAGGTTTATTTTCGTCCTCATATCGTTAAGTTGTATTTAGACACTGATTACCATAATTAAGGTCAGCGAAGGCTGCACGATGTGCACTTACGGCATCCTAATTCTGTGAAATCTAGATTCAGTTTAAGTAGAATCTATTCTATAAGCGAATTGCTATTGTTACCTAATTACCTAATATACTGCTGTTTACGAATATTCTCTACATAGAGTATTTAGTCACCCACGCTGAATTTTATACGTTTTTCAAGAGTTGTGAACCTTCTTGCATGAACTTGAATTGACATGCAGCAATCAAGATGATGTTCTTCCCAGTTAGTAAGAGGTTATTACTACGATATTATTCACAGATGTACGCACCTCAGAAAGTAAAGTCCATTCGGGGCACTAACCGGGACATAATCAATTTAGAATACTTTATTTCGCAAATTGGTCCTACCAGGAATCGAATCAGAGATCTACTCATCCAGCAACCACAGTACAAACCATTGAATCACTTTTGGTTTCAATCAAAAATCATTGAATCAATTTTGGTTATGTAGTCAATGTACAATACAACAACAATATGTCCCTTCTTTCTACTACAGGATACCATTGTAACTCGCCCACAGTCGCAACACCAGGGACGCACTATTTTTGCTTTTGATTGCGTAATCGTAAAATTGTTGTTGTCGAATTATATCATCTACGAAAAAATTAAGGTTTTTTGTGAATTTTTTGAAAAAATTAAGTGAAATGAATTCTTCTAGAAATAACAAAACCAATTTTTCTGGATCTATATTACGTATTTTTGTTTTTACAACAAACCAACCGGTTTTTAGGCCCTTTACAGGACCCCATGGTTACAACAGACTCTGACTTCCGAAACATTGATTTATTTGAAAAAACAAATGTATGCAATTTAGATCCGAAAAAAATAGTTTCAATCCAATAGCAAAAGCCTGAGAACTTGATCTATATTTCTATTATTTGCAATTACGTAACAACCTGTAACCCATTACAACCATTTCGGCTGTCTGTTGCTTCTTATCCGTCACTATCTTTTTATAAATACTATAGCGATTAAAAGTCTACTATTGTGTTACAGGCACAGAATAAGCCACCTGGTTTTCCTCATTTATTTTTAGTGTCGGATATTCTGAGCGCTACCTGGCTTCGTTAATGCGATAACACACGACTAACGACCAAATAAGCAAACAATGACATGTACGAACTGAATACAGATCGACATTCGAAGGTTTGTTAGATAGTTTAAGTTATACTTAACTGGATGGTGGAACAATTAAATGGGTTATTCTCATCTGATCCCCTAAAACCGATCCCCTGGTAGATCCGTTTTATTTTATATTATTTTCTATTCCGATCGGAACCCCTGAGCAAGAATAAATATTAATATTTTATTCCCACCCTGAAACTTAAAAGCTTATTTTTTATAGGTACTGTAGTGCAGTCAACAAGAAAATGTATATTTTATAATAATGCTTGTCACAAAAAAATTTGATTGTGATAATTATAGCATTAAACTTAGATTTTAAACATTGCATAAGACTGATTTTTTGTTAATTGTGATTTGCAATATGTCAATTATTAATGACCTGTCACAAAAAGATTGTCTGTGATAGCTATAATATTTGATCGCGATTATACAATAAATGATGATTTGATATTAGAACTTCTTTTTCTCTTGACTGTATCTACTTACCTTACAAATGCAAAACAGCAAAAACAGGATCAGTTCGGATTCAATATTGGCGATGGATCTGTTGTAGGGGATCTGATGGGAATAAATTACACCATTGATTATTATCTAAGGCAATTTCCTTTATGACTAACAGTGTTTAATCAATTCAACAATTGCAAGTTTAATTAATTTGTTTGCATAGTGTCATCAACATTCACTATGTAACAAATTTTCAAAAAGTTTCTGTTCTGGGGGTCTACACTCCCGTTCTATGTCCGACATCCGTCCGAAACAATTACTGTCAAATTAATACTCGAAATTTAAAGACGCATGATGCGAATGAACCTTCACACTTGACATTTTGATTGGGTTGAATATTACTTATTTGACAATAATTGTTTCGGACGGAGAATGAGAATACAGGGCCTGCACCCCGATTCAGAGTTCTTTGTTATTTTAACCAAATCGTTCGTTTGTATATTGTTCTCGAATCGAAGGGCGCTTTCAGAGCTAATTCGGATACGATATCGTTATCCAACAGAGTCTACGGAGTCAGAGTATGAAATAGATTATAAGAAAAATGAAAATCCTTTTATACACATTTTTAAGACTTTAAAGGCCTAACACATAGGAATGCATTAGTCTTGCTTTAAAATAAATTAATAAACTTGAACAAAATCTAGACTTTATTTAAAATAATAAGAGATTTCCATATTACATTTTTGCTTTCTAAACAATAGGACGTTCGGAAGCTTTCATTCGATAACTGTCTTCTGATTCTGAATAACGTTTGTAGCCTTTGCTGGTCGAGAAGCTTTCGAAGTAATCGTACGGGTGTGACGTCATTTCGGTTCGGTTTTGTGTACGACAGTTTGACGTTCGATTCGGGTGTTGTGAATAAAAATGAAAAATAATCGTACGATGTCAAATTGAATCGGTCGACAAGAGAGTTATCGTAAGATTCTGAATCGATCCCCTGGTTTGACAGTATTGGTTTCTGTTCAATGTAGCAGTAAGTATGTAGAAAAAGAGTTATACCCCTGAAACTTTGCTTTTGTAGCTGTCACAGTGGGATTTACATAGCTACATAGAGGTATTTACATAATCTCGCAAATCTACACAGGTTCTTTGTCATCAATTTGTTGAATTTTGGTTAAAATATACTTTTGATTTTAAATATAATGTTCCCTTTTTGTCTTTATATAAAGATAAACCTTACTTTGTGCGTTTTCTGTATGGCAAGTAAACTTTTTGATGTCCTGAGTACAAAAGGAAATATTTTACAGGGAAATAAAGATTTTTCATGTTAGAACCAATTAGAAAATTATATTGATAATTCAGAAACAAAAATCGTGTAACATCAACCTGTTATACGTTGGGCAAGGCTCTCTTCTAACTAAAAAGTGAAGTCCCTTCTAGCTTGACCCCAAAGAATCCTTTCCTTTCTAGGTTTAGAACGAGTTCACGTCAGCGAAAAAAAATAGGAGTTGCATTAGTCGCTAATGGGGGTTCATCCCAGAGTCCCACAGGAGAGTGAATCCTGTTAAGGTAGCTCGTAACCAAAATTGTGGCTTGCCATAAAATTAGTGGCAATAGAGCTCCTTGTGAAAGAGTTCGTACAGGGAAGTACTGCCTCCTTACCTATTTTTGCCGCGAGATATGTTGTGAGCATAATTACGTTCCGATTTTGAAGGGTATGGGTGCTGGAGAAATTACAGACACATAAGACCTGTCTTCCATCTTGTATCTCCGGGTGACGGATGCAGTGCCAGTGTCCCTCAGATATTTGCGATTTAAAATCTCTCTGAGAGGTACTGTTATTTTGTTTTGTAATAAGTCATGAAACAAAAGTTGTTTTATTTATTTATTCAAAAAATGTGTAACATAACAGTTTGCACCATGGCGTTACATCAATTCATCAAACAATCGGAATTTACATATAAATAAAAGATATTTAGTAATCTAAATTGAAATTAACTACTAATATCCATCCTTACTTCTTTCTAACACTCTCTCTATTCCTGTCACAAACTCATCACACTGCGGCGATGCTGCGAGCACGGAGTTAAGGAGTGCAGTCGCACGGGAACGGGCGATTGTTGCTGCAGTTTCGTGCGTGAAGGCTCAATTGCCAGGACGGGCACACCACGTCGCCTGTTGCAGTAATCGTTCGATTCCCTAAACCTGAGGATCTTTTCCACGAGACACACTGTCAATATTATTTCTTAAAATATTTAAAAAGAACCAAGTGACCTTGTTGTATGTATATGATGTTAGCAATATAGTTCTGCGAAGTTGTTAGCATAGTACAAATAACCCTGTATATATTGGAATTTAAACTTTTTTTCGATTCAAATCTTTATTATATTTGTTTTTTCTAACAAACCAACGTTCCGGGCCTTTTACAGGTCCCCAGGCTGTGAGTTGACAGATAGTTCATTTTTAACATATAACAATCCCGAAAACTTACTAACATCTTAAAGAATGCCAACTAATAATACAAAAATTCTAAAAATTGTCATCTATAAAATATATGTATATATGAAAAGGAACAGTTAAAAATTTTTCGGCATCAAGCCAAAGAAATCTTTTGAAATCTTTGTTAGTCACCACCCTCGCAAACATGACAATAAAGAGAAATTGCAGGCCTAGGCCTGCAAAACGTAGCTTCTCAGCTTCTGTTTATAAAAATAATTCTAACATTTCTAAGAAACATAGACTAAAAATTGCAAACAATATTATTCTAAACTACTTATAGCGTATTTGAGAGTGTTTTGACGCAATAAAATATTCAATCCATTGTGTACTAAGTTAAAGCAAATAAGAAGAAAACCACCAAAACTCTATATTTGAAAGAGAGAGAAAGAGAGAGAGGTAAACAGAAAGAGTGAAAGAGATCCAATCGATCACAAGACCGTAAACCCTTTGATGTTTCAGATAGAGTACCTTCATAAAATTTTCGATCGTATGACGCAAAAGGAAGGAACCGTAGACATTATACTAAATGACGCGGTTACGTATGCGTTTACACGTCTGATTAAATTATGTAAATATGTACGTACATAGGTCGACTCTGTGAAATTATAAACCACGTCAAACTGTGACGTCGAATATGGCTTGGTAATAAATTTCGGTTGGCATGTAATGGCCATTGGGAAATTATTGTACGTATTTTATTGCGTTCCGGTTTTGAAAGGTAAAGGTGCTTGTGCAATTACAGGCGCATGGGACTTGTCAACTTTTGTTTCAGGATGACGCGCGCATTGGCCATCCATGTCCCTCAGTCAGTCAGTGTCAGATCTTAGCGATTTTAAGTTCTAAGTGACACAGCGGCTGATATGGACAGGCGTGTCGCTTAAAACCACTTATATGGTCTGTCTAAAACCAATGGATCTACTCTCGTTCTCGTTCCGACATTTCGTCCGAAATAATTACTGTCAAATAAATAATACTCGACCAATTATAAGATAATGGCAAGTATGAAGCTTCCACAGACCACATATTTCTTCCGTGGAAGCTTTATTTGCATTTGCAGGCGCACGTCTTCATAAAAAAAAATAGGCACGAGTCAGGTACTTTAGCAATTTTCATTCAAGAAACAAGGTTCTTATTTCTAATTAAGCATTAAATATAGGCCACGTAATATTGGCTTGCTAATAGTGCAGTAAAAGCATTTTACAATATTATGAATATACTGAATTCGCTTACACGAAGTACCTTCTTATAATAACCAATTTTCAATAAAGAATACCTACCAATAGGGAATTTTATAAAATAAAATAATAATATAGTAATATAAGAAATATTTTTTTTTTCAATACTCATTAAAATATTATTGCATAATACTTTTTTCGTCTGTTTGAATCCGGCCGGACTGAAGGAATTTTTTCCAAGTGTTAGATCTCTGTATTAATAATTATAAGGTACTCAATACTCTATTTATTGCATAATATTATGATATTATATGTATAAATGGTGGTAACATGAATTAAGTTCACTATGGACACTGTAAGGGCACAGCAAAAGACAAAATATGAACAAAATAAACTAATTCTAACCTTCTTCTATTCAATAAAGCTTTCTACATATTGCTCATCGTGCATTAGAAAAAAAATTGTAATATCATAATAAATACTTATTGAAATTACTTTATTCCTTTAAATAAGTAGTAGAAATCCTTGTGAAAGAGTTCGTCCAGGGTAGAACCGCCACCTTACCTATTTCTGCCGCCAAGCAGTAATGTTAGCATTACTATGTTCCTGTTTTGAAGGGTAGGGGTGCTTGTGAAATTACAGGCACATGGGACTTGTCAACTTATGTCTCAAGGTGACGGGCGCAGTGGTAATACCCCTCAGATCGTTGCGATTTAAAGCTCTGAGTGGCACTGCAACTGTTATGGACAGGCGTGTAGCTTACTATCAGGCATATGTATTTGAAGCGGGCGTTTACTGGTTGTTACATATGCAAAATGACAACTTTTCAGAGCAGAGGTTCAAAGATTCCACGTACGAGACTAGTCGATATCTTTTCATGTTTAAATAAGAGAGTTATAAAATTTTATGAGTGCACAATTTGTTTCATATAGTTCGTAGTATTTTTATGACTTTCATGGTAGGTCAATGCTTTCAAGTGATAAAAAACACTGCTGACGTATGATCACAATGTGGTTTTATTACACTAAGAATGTGATTTATTGACCGATTATAATATAACAACCTAATATAATAAAAAACGTCGATAAGTCGTTAACTTCGTAATACATTCCAATTCTTAATTCAACTTAATATTTTTCTTTGCAAAAGCGAGTACAGGAAAATGCTCAGAACCGAGAAAATTCTCTTGTACCGTAGTATTGTGTTCACGTACAATAAAATCGGTCGTGGGCGAAAAGGGTAGCCTAACTCAATTAGTGATGGATGGGTCACTAGTGCACAAGGGACACTGATCAGTAGACTACGCAGACGTTGCCAGAAGCAGGGAAGCAGAAACAGAGCAGGCACTGAAACAGATGGAGGGATAAGCCCGATTCTTTCTATAGATATTGAAAAAAACGGCGCTCAGGACCATTTACGACACGTCAGTGTGAAAGAAAAAGGAGAGGTCTTTAACAGACATAGCTAGCAAATAAATACGTACGAAAATTCACAAAAATAAAACTGTGAGTACGTCGTGTATTCCAAAAAGAGCCGACCCTTCAAGAACTTCGCGCCTTTGAAATAACATCAGATATTCCATACAGCGCAAAAATTTTAATACCAGTAAAGGTCAAACACCTTGATAACTTTTTCAAATAACTATATCTCATTACGGTTATGGATTAAGTTTCAGCGTTCCCAAACCCTTTTAGGGGTCATTGAATTTGTGTAGTGCCGTCGCTTTACACGGTTCGTTACTTCCGAAGATTGCCTTGTTTATAACCCAAGCGATTGATGTGTGGATTGTAAAACTCACTTGTATGAGGGTCTAATAACGGTTTGTGAGAAAAGTTGTTAGGTTTCGTCTACTAAACTTGCCTATATTATAACTTCAATTCCTTGAACCGTATATGATTGGTATTCATTGAAATAACACGCATGTATAACAAATAAGAAGACATAGAGGGCAAAATTGGGGAATTTGTGGTTGGTATAAAAATAATAAGATCGGAAGTATTGCGATCTGGCGCCGGAGATCACCGACACGTGGGGGTGACCTTTACGGAAATAATCTCAATTGTTTTATCCACAAACGGGTCAATTCCTTTCAGTCTCGTTCACAGCTTGAAGCGGTTGAATTCATGAATGAAACTCTAATAATACCGTTTTCCGAATTTATGCTGGAAGCGACACCTATCGTTCGCCGATTCTTCAGCCTGAGTTCTTCACCCCGGCCGGCTACCGCATCTTCCATTTATGTATTCAAAAGTTATCTTTTAGTTCATGGTAGTCCAAAGTAGATGCCCAAAAAAAAACATCTTTTGTTAACTGGACTTTAATTGTTTTGGAAAATATAGCAATTGCGAAGTAGGTTATTGGGTTGTTCTTCTTTTTAACCTACATATTGAATAAAATACTATCCCAAATTCGAAAAAAATAACTATAGCTTTTTGGTGAAAACTTATAATTCTTATGATAGCTGCATTTCTATTCTATCAGAAAAGGTGGTTGGCCGCGAAGTTTACATATTTTTGTGAGATTTTCAGAACATAAAACGTAGATAGGGCAAAAAAAATTACACCTTCGTCACAGAATCTTTTATTTTATTTTATCAAGATAGTGTTCGTCAATTAAAATGGAACTTTTTTGATACTTTAATAAACATTATACCATTTTAGAAAACATATGAGGCAATGCATTTGTAATAAAAACAAAATATTTATTAGGAAGTTATTACCACTCTGTCACATTTCCAGCTAATATGAAGTATATTTTTACTATAAATAATTTGTCGCTATTAATTACAGACAAAAATTTACGTCATAGACGTTAATTAATATCAATGACTTCAATAAATATGATTTTTGCAAAGTGGCACTATTCATATCATATGATATAACGACCAAAATAAGTGGACTACCGGGAGACACAATCGTTACAGAGTGGTAACTTGTGTGACAGAGTTGTTATTTTATTAATATTTTGGAATAAAACAGTTTTATTTAATTATAATCATTTATTACCTTCAATATAAATCTCTAACAGTTTTCAGTTTAGTCAAACAATCAACATGAGATATATCTATAATTACTATAACTAATAAAATCACACTTGAGAACCTTTGGAGGACGAAACATCTGTATTTCAGGAACTTAACAGACTAATTTGTAAAAACAAAATAAAAAATGTCTTTCTTGACAAATAAAAAATTCAAAAAACTTAAATTAAATGATCATAATGACAAATGGCTTAATCTAGTAAGTCTTCAATCAGTCTTATTTCTCAAATACTGGCAGTGGCTCTTCGAACTCGAAAAATTGTCTTCTTCCTTTTTTAATTACTTTAGGAGCCGGAAGAACTTTAATCAAATCATCATACGGAACATCCGATAAGTCGTTCTCCACCAACTTAAACAGTCTACCGCCATCATTGACTGTTTTTAGGAACATTATCAGGACGTCACCTTCTTCGTCAACGGAACTTTTAGCTACTCCAGCGTAAGTGTAATGAACGTTTCTTTCGCTTCGTACCTTAACCAAAACGTGTACTCCTTCTTCAATTTTCGTTGGATGAATATCCTCAGACGGGAGTGCTTGGTAAGAAGTACCGGAGACGTCAGTCGGCTTTTTAGAATTTTTGGTTTTATGTATAGCCAATGGCTGATCTTCATCAGATGACTCATCCGGGCTATACACAGTATCATAAAATCTTTTCCGGGGCATCTCAATTTTGTTCGTAATATCAGATAGCGAGAAATCCCCCACTTCATCAATCATATCGTCTTCTTTTTCGTTAGCGGACACCTGATCCATAGTACATTCAACATTGGGTTGGGTTTCAGGAAGAGGTCGATAAGTTTTAGGATCGTGACACGAACAGTATTGTTCACAAAAACAACTCAATACTCTGTGGTTTAGGATTCCACGAGTTTCTGTGAACATTTGGTGTACTTGCATCGTTCCTTTCAGGGCCTTAATGTTACTTGGAATAGTTGCTGCAAGTTTTTCGACGTCTTCGTCCGTCACAATAAACATTTTGATTTTGCTGGCATCTTGAAGTACGGAAAAGAATTGGACTGCGTCTGCAACATCTTTACCTCTAGCTACTATGGCATCAGCTTGGCGTTTTAGAGTTCCACCTACTCCATCGGCAGCTCCTTTGCCATGTCCTGATTCAAAGAAGTTCCAGGATATTTTACGAAACCCGTACTTATCAAAAAACCTGTTTGCCATTAGGTAAAAGTTTATCTTTTGCTTATATTGGGTTGCAGGTCCATCAGAAAAAAAGTGAACTGTCGTCACAGCAGGGTGATTTTTCTGAACTTCAGAGAGAATTGGATGAAGGTGAGCCCAAATCGCAGAAGGCCCATGGTTTTGATTCGATGACACTGTGCAGTATGAAGTCACCTGTTTTGTCTGTGCTTCAGCAGAAACATGGTACATCACGGCTGTATGTAGGGTCACTTGATTACGAGACCCACCAAAATGGTGAGACTGGACTTCAGAATGGTACTTACAGGCATAATTCTCGCTAAAATCTATATGTAATGCTACTTCGCTCTCAGTCAGACCGTCGATACACTGTCGGTAAGCTTTATATTGATGTTTGATATTGTAAATATGATTTTTGTAGGTTTGAAGTTCGTTCTCAAATTTTTGGATAACTTCTTCAAGTGTGAGCTTTTCAGTAACTGGTATATTTTTTGTAATCTTCACATTTTTCCCTGTTTTTTCTACAACTTCACTTATCCTTACCCACTGTCTTAAGTCCACAATCGCTGTTTGATTACTTTTGTCATAAACTATACGCCGGGGTTTACACTCCGAACAAACTCCTTTCATACAAGATTCCGAATTAACACTACAAACTAGTGTTTCTAAAACTGCATTCATGTCTTTCTCCATTATAACTTTATTCTTATGTAAAATGTCAACAACATACGTTGTATTTGCATGTAGCTTACATAAGCAAGTATCCCTTCCATCTACAGTAGGTGGCTTCACATAAAATGGTCTATGTTTTGTGAAGTAGCTGTAGTGGCATTTGAGGCCGCTATTTTCTCTTACGAAGGCTTTGTACAGGCTTCTCATGGAGTCCAATAAAAATCTTTTTTGTACTTTGTTTTTTTTATGACTCACAGACTCCTTCTTACCAGCTGTAGCTCTTGTTACATCATCCCGCAAAAAGAACTCGTGAATCTTCCGTACAAGATCAGTCTGTTTTGGTAGAACACTCTTGTATTTACTAGGTCGGTCTATTCCTAAAGTTTCTCTCACCAATTGGGTCTGCATTCTGAATTTTTTTGTCATGGGAGTTTGAATTAACGACTTGATAAGGCGTTTTTCTCCACGAGTTTTGACAGTTTTATAATGTTCTTTAATAACATTACTGAGGACTCTATATTTTTTTTCATTCTGACTTTTGCTTTCAATTTCGCTACTGCAGTCTTTTTTTGTTTTTCTTTGCAATCTTTTCTTGTATTTTCTAACTTTTTTCTCCAACTGGTCTATTTTTTCTTGCAATGTACTATTATCTCTGTATAACTTTGTCCTATCTCTTTTCACTTTCTTTCTTCCTCTTGATGTAGTTGTAGATACTTCCGAGGGAGTTGGTGTTTGGTGCCTCATTTGTAGGTCTTCTGGTGTAGGTGATGGGGCCGGCGTGTTTAAGAGTACGTTTTCAAGCATCTGTTTCTTCTCCCTTCTCTTTTTATTTCCTTGTTGCCATTTTCGCTTCATTATCCGATGTTGTCTCGCGGTCATATCTGCCACCAACTTCTTCCGAGCATGGTATCTCTCTAGATCTTTTCGCTTCACTTCAGCTACCTTCTCTGGGTCATTTTTACGTTTCTCCCGACAACGCCGCTGTCTTTCTGCTGCTGTTAATGCCTTCTTTTTCCTCTCCATGATAATATCCTGGAATAGAAAATAAGTTAGACGTACAAAAACATTCAAGAAGATGGAAACATATTTCTTACGTTTTACGTAGCCGCATGGAAATTATTATTCTGAAACTTTGAGTATAAATTATTAACTTATTAAGTAGTGTTCCTATTTCAATATTTTTCACCATCTTATAGTACACACCCCTTAAACCCAAGGAGACTACATTCACCACAAACAATACGCAAATAGTTTTTTTACCACTCTGTCACATACTTTACAACTCCGTCACAAAAATCATGTGACAGAGTTGTCATGTGACAGAGGGGTAAAAATGTGTTGCAAAGTCAATAGTATTTAAACAGTAATATAAAATGTACTATTTACATGTTGATTGGAAAGTATTTCTTATTACCTATGAGTAGATAGCAACAAATTACTAAAATTCTAATTTATTTTAACAATTACTTACGTGACAGAACTGTCGCCGAATAAACACACGCACCTCCCGTCACAGCTCGCGGGCGACTGATGCGAAGTCTCTGGATCTCAAAGGAGAAATCGTACCAGGGGGGGAGGGAGGCGTACAGCTCTGATCGACGGCAATAAGGACGAGCGGCTCAAACATTGTATTTTGAATGGCAACCCACGTGACAGAATGTACCTACTAAAATATCAGGTAGTAAGAGACAAGTTTTAATAATTTTTTTATAATATGTTATGACAATTTAAAAAATTTAAGTTATCTTTTACATAGTAGGTAATATCTTCTGGATATTAAAAGTAATTTTATATTTTACGTCGTCATATACTTTTTTTGTAATATTATAGAATATGCGCAGGTCGACGTGGCGGGAGACAGCCAAGATTTGTATGAAATACACCTCGGTCACGCGGATCTACAACTCTGTAACGCAATTTTTACTACAAAAATATAAATATTCATTACTTTCAAACATGCACAGCCGTTATGTGTTTAGTATAGTGCATGTTGAAATATAAATAAATAAATGAATGTTTGTAAAACTCATGATTTTTACTTTACAACTGATGGAGACACCTTTATGTAGGTTAAAAAGAAGAACAACCCTATTGCCCCTAAATATTTATGATTTTCGTAATCCCTTAGGCTAGTACACATCAGAAAATTTAATAATGAAAGCAAAACAGGAAGGATTACTTGTACTATTTACTTGTCAGGATTAGCCGTTAAGTCTGTGGGAATCAAAATTGGGATCGAAAGCATTCTGATTGACCGGATATTGAACTGGGTGGCACGTGACTCTCATTTCAAGTGCCTACCGGTCCGTAAATAAGGAGTTCTATGAATAAAAACTTAGAGCGTATTATTCCACCAGTTTGTTATATAGTGGAATCATTTCACAAAAAATAACTGAATATCAAGTAAATAAAAAAAAATTAGAGCGTATTTTCAATAAATTTAGTCACGTGGGCTATAGATATAATGGAATAAAAGTTAAGTCTTGATACCAAGTAGGTGTGCATCTGTTGAGTTAATTCAACGCGTCTATTGACGAGACACAAACAATATAATGCTTAACGTAACGTAAAAAGAATGCGACAAAGAAGTTCAATATGGTAAATTATTTTCATATTGGTTAAGTTTAATTGGACACAGCTACGAGATAAAAATAAGAGCAGTACTACATGCGTAAGTAAGCACATGAGGACCCCACATACAGAAATCCTCTATAAGACAGTCAACGAGGAACCGCTACTGGAGGCGGCTGTGGATAGGATCCCAAAACAATACATCTTCGACAAAAAATACAAGATACAATTGTTTGAAGATCCAAATGAAGGACTGAACCCCAGAGAGGTCCGCGTCTTCACTGATGGATCTAAGACAAATTCAGGAACAGGTACTGGGGTATTCTCAGAAGACCTCAATATAAGGATATCAACACCGCTTGGTGACCACAACACAGTATTCCAGTCTGAATGCATGGGCATCAAGTTGGCGGCAGAAGCAATCATAGCGGACGCAGTAGGACCGGAACCGATAGTGTCCCTCCGCTACCAATGGTCCAGAACAACCATACACAAAGGTACAAAAACTTCACATAACAATACATGGACCACCCTTACGGTTTGTAGACAGGCGAGGGAAGCACTCCCAACGCTCAATGCCAGTCTATCACGAATATTAATTAAACTCAACAGGCAAGAGCTTCGCACTCTAACTGCAATATATTGAAAACTCAACTCTGTAATAGAACGCACTGATTGAATACCTTTCTTTTCAAAATTTGCAGTGAGAAGACTCGACGTAATTTACCAAACACTGCCCAGCCAAGCTGAATCCTACTCTTGGCTACCCAATCACAAAAAGTTACGTACATTTTTAGTACGAACGTTTAGAGGTATTGGACCTCTAATGAAAAATAGTGATAAATATAACATTAGCACAATAAAGAAAATAACATAACTGTTCTTTATAGTCGTCTTCACGAAGTCACAAATTCATTTCGAGGGCAAGGTATATGCTTTTATAATAAGATTCCGGTTGATATGCAAAGTTTGCCATTGACGAGGTTTATAACTATAGTGAAACAAAAACTTTATACTAAAAGTTATACACCTTGTGCGTTCTTGGGTGACAAAAATCCGTGGTAGTGACGCAGGTAGTCTCGATCTATGACGTTTGAAACAAATATTGTAAATGATAAAAGTATGTGTTGTACATTTACGAAAAGAGCAACCCCAAGACTTTCATACTTATTGTTCTCAGGGGAATCTGCCTTACGAATGAGCAGTAGAGTTTATTCAACGTGACGATTTCAAATGTAATTTGCTTACATGTGAGATATAGATTGCTTGAGTTTGATTTTGTTAAAGAAGAACGTTACGATGAAATTTATAGTTGTAGACACAATAGAATAAAAGATAAGTCGGGCTAATAAGTAGGTGTGCAATACCTATTAAGGTATTTAATCGCATTCATCCCCGTTTTTACTTCAAAAAAGGAGGAGGTTAAGAACCTCGACTTCTCGATTCGACTGTATGGTTTTTTATGTATGTACGTTACGCGATAGTGGCATTTGTGAACCGACTTTGATGATTCTTTTTTTGTTGGAAAGAGGGTACCGCTATAGTGGTTCCATTTAAATTTTGAGAAAATATTCCACCTGTAAGGGTGGCAAACTATATATGAATGAGGTTTCGCGCATTTTCCGGTAACTGATTTCAAATTAAATATTTATCTTATTTAATTCCTCTGTGATAATCTGATAATACTTAGACTGAAACAATAGAATAAGTGTTACTTTTTTAAATTAGAGATTAGTAAATAAGGTACTTAATTCCTTTGAGGCAATACTGTGCAGCATATAGTTGTTTATCTTCTTTTATGAATGATTCTAAAAAAAGAAATGAATAAATTCTTTTATAGTGCTATTCATCTTTTAGGTTCATTGAACAGTACCTTTATTTGGTAGACAGGTAGTTAATTAAATAGTGAAGAGGGGAACGAACCCGTAACAAACAGTACAAGGATAAGCGAACGTTAACGCTTTCCACACCTCTACTGTTAGTACTCGATTATAGTTTACTTTTGTTTAATGAATATCCAGAATTTCATTTGCAATATAAACAAATGGGTACGTTCAGCCCTTGATCTACTACATAAACTTTTTTATAGTATTGAACGCTATGTATATATAACGTACACACGTACACTCATAGCCCCGCACTAGGAAGACCCTGTGTCGCCATGGACACACACATAGACAACTACAAATTACGCCCAAAATCACGAGAGAAATAAATGTAGGCCATACAAATATTTCGAACCCTAGACCTCTTACGTGGCAGTCCAGCATGATAATTGTTCAGCCACTGAGACAGTTATGTATATGGCGTTCCAGGTGTGGCATGCCGTATTTTTGTATTTTGACCTATCGAACATTACTTGGTAACATTGGAACGAAAATTTTTACGTCGAATACACTAAACTCTTTACAGACTATTTTAGTAGCACAGAAGTACTGTCACCATATCTATTTTTGCCGCCAAGAAGTAATGTGAGTATTACTGCGTTCGGATTTGTAGGGTGTTTTTTATTCTTCGGTGTTTTTTATTAATTTCAAACACAAAATTAAATAATTTTTAAAATCGGTCCACAGTTGACGGAGATCGGTTAATGAAAAATGCCATCAACCTGTTTTTACACTGTTTTACATATTAATGTTTAGGCGGGTGTCAACATCTTCTAGCCGTGCGAATTTTTCTAACTTGGTCTTCATTATTTTATTCGTGCACTAGGGTTGTCACTAGACCGACATACATCACTCACGATATCCGGCGACTTGTCAGGCGATACTTGATGTCGCTTACATTTGTTGATGACTGGATTCCATGACGATGAAAGCTTAAATCCATCTTGTCGGTTGAAATTACAATGTTTTTTTTTAAATTTCAACACTTTCATCAATTCTACTGTAGTAATAACGTCCTGTAGAATGTAGAATCCAATCAATAATGTACGAAAATCGTGGAAGTTTAAATCAACATAGGATTTGTCAATTTTATGTCTCAGGTTCTCCGGCGCAGTGGCAGTGCCTCCCAGATCTTTGAAATTTAAAGCTCAGGGTGACTCTGCAACTGTGATGGATAGGCGTGATGCTTACCGCTAAGCGCACAAGTTGTCCGTCTCATCAGATAATCAATAGTATGAAATAGAATCCATCATTTGCCATCGGCTTATGTCTTAGTAGGGGAACCAAAAAACCCATCTGGAATTGGAGACTACGGCACATCTGCCGTTCTTACGTCAATCATGTTCTCACAACTGTGTCGGCGCCGCCGTCAGCGGTGGCCCCCTTCGGCGTGTGCTTGTTGTCCAGCCACCAATTTTACACAGTTTATGGACGACCGGTGTTGCAACAACAAATCGTATACGGTGAATGAATGAATGAATGAAATATTCTTTATTGCACATAAAATTACAATTAAAATACAATACAATAGCTTAAGTATAATAGTAGTAGTAAGTCAATGTGCAACAGGCGGCCTTATTGCTATGTAGCAATTTCTTTCACGGTGATATTGAGTCATAGCTTAAGTAAAGAAATAAGCTTTACACAGTCTCTATCTACAGAGTAATAATAAAAATAAATGAGTATATTGAATAATAAATAAATTATATAGAAAAATTTTATTTTTGTTATTATTATTTTAATCTCATTATAATTATTATAATTACTTATAAATATTATAATTATTATTGTCATCAATCATTATTTTGTCTTTACCTGATGTTTGTTTGTGTTATAAGTGTATGATCGACCATGTAGAGCTGCCATGGTGGGGTGGGTCTGAAAATAAGGTTCAACATTTCTCTGAGCTCGTGTCGATAACACACATATTTAACAGATTTATTATTATTATTTTGAATTAATTCATTTTTTCCACACGCAAAATAGGCGCCTTGACGTCGAGTTGCGGACGCCAGCCCGTTACACCAAGTACCAAGTAATCAATTTTTTAAATATTATTTCTGTAAATTCTGTATTTTATACGCTGTAATTAGATTGCAGCCTTGGTATGTGTAATAAGACCAGAACTGCAAAATGACAACTTTGGATTTCTTTTTTCAGGAGAGAGGTTTACAGATTCTTACGAATGAAATTAGTGGATAATTTTTTTAAGCTTAAAAAGGAGATTTATAAAATTTGCCATAATATACATATATTGTTTCAATTTAGTTCATATTATTTTCAAGACTTTCATGTGATAAAAGCTCTCTTGACGTATGACCACATGTGGCTGCATTATTATACCTAACAAGGGCACTATTTATTCGACTGAGAACTACGATCTCTAATAAAGATTCTATACGGTTCATGTCATAAACCAGAACTACAAACATAAGTGCAACAACACCTGTAATCACATTTACCTCTTTACATTAACGTAACTGCTATTTTGGTCCTTATTTTTTTCGAAAATAGATTAAGAAATTAACGCAATTCCGTTGCGAGTTTGTACGTTATATTATTGCCCTAAGATAGTGAATCTGGTTATGAGGGTTGTCAGATGCAGCGAGCACAATAATAGCTGTCTATAAATTATGGTATTTCAAATCCACTGGTGTTAGAGATATCTTAAGATACCATCTTTCCATCAATTTGATCGTAATCGAGTGTGTTGTGCACCGGTTATCAAGGTGTCGCAATCTCCGAGGTCTCGGGTTCGATCCTCGCCCGGGTCAGTGCAGAAAACTATTTTTCTATATTGTCTCGGGTTTGAGTGTTTGTGGTACCGTCGTTACTTACATTGGGATCAGAGATTCGTATATGACGTTATCCAATATTAAAAAAATTATATATATTGAAAAGATTTTTTTTTTAAAAAAGTGCTGTGGTCGGAATAAGAGGCACCATAATCTTAGAAGATAATCAGATTTTTATTTTGCTAAATTTTATTTAATATTTCAGTATTTATTTATTAGCGAATATTATTCACACATTCTATCACATACATGGTACGACATTGAAACCCTTGACGGGTTTATTTACAATGTGATACGTCAGACAAGTGCAAATTATGTACTTACAAGCAGTATTCAATAAGTGCAGTAGCAGTCAAAGTCAATGTCAAAGTCAAATAATCATTTATTCCATAGGTAATATTTTTACACTTGAAAACGTCATTTTTAAGCTACTTTTTAGGCTACTGCTCGTTCACTATGCTGACCTCCCTGAGAAGAGCGAGCTAGAAACTCTAGGGATTGCTCTTTTCAAATAAACTTAAATGCTATGGAATACACTTTAAATCATAATTGTGTGGAATCTAGACTCTTGTTGTCTTTCCGTACTTCTTTATCTAAAACATACTCTTCAATTTTGTAATATGACTTTTCAATTAAAATACTTTTAATGTAAGTTTTAAACTTAGGAAATGATATAATCTTAATATATTCTCCGGAATCTTATTATAAAAACGTATACAGTTCCCCGTAAAAGAATCGTTTACCTTAGTTAAACAAAATCGTGGTACCATGAGTTTGGACTTAGTTCTAAGGTTAATATTATGAATATCTTCTTTTTTAATGAAATTATGTATATTTTTACAGGCATACAAAACATTTGAGTAAATGTACTGCGATGCCATAGTCTTGATACCAGTCTCCTTAAACTTTTCTTTGAGAGTAAAGCTCCTTGTGAAAGAGTTCGTCCAGGGAAGTACTGCCATCTTGCCAATTTCTGCCGCCAAGCAGTAATGTGAGCGTTACTGCGTTCAGGTTTTGAAAGGTACGGGTGTTGATGACATTACAGGCACATGGGACTTGTCAACTTATGTCTCAGGATGACGGGCGCAGTGGCAGCATGGCAGTGTCCTTCAGATCTTTGCTCTTTAAAGCTCTGAGTGGCCGTGAACCTGTTATGGACAGGCGTGTAGCTTACCGTCAGGCGCACGACATGTTCGTCCCGTCGTTTGATATTTAAAAAAAAAGAAACAGAAACAACGACTGGTGCAAACAGAAAACAAAACAATATAGAAAAAAATCGTAAACAATGAATCACAAACATTGAATCAAAATACATTAATATTTAAATAGGGTCAGGATAGATACATAAAAGCAAATTGATCATATGCATCTATGATTCATTGAAATGATTAAGAACCAAAACATAAAATAGAGTGACAATCGACCACGTGGTGACGAAACGTGTACTCAGCTGGGCGAGGTCAAACATATGACTCTTGGAATGGTGTCTCGTTAATATTGGATAGTTGATAGATAGGATAGTCCACCAGATAAATGTGGCTCAGTGAACTATAGAACAAGCTTCGCTGTGAAGGATAAGACTCTAAATGAGGTTATCAAAGTAAAGGTAAAGACATAGCTGGTTAGAATAAGCAAGCTAAAAATAAATTTATTACAAAATAAATTAATCAAATACAATACAAGTAAAACAAATGTAAATAAAGCTATTATAGTATTAAAATAAGCATTAAGAAGGGAATCCAAATTACATATTCTTCATTGTAAAGCTATACATTTTAATATTAGAACCTAGTATGTATTGCGATGCCTAAACTAAGTAAATGTGTACTTGTATTTTAGGCATCTTTTTGGGCAAATTTCCTTATATTACAGCTAAAAAAGAGATTTTCTATATTTAACAATAAAGTAAGTTAAATATAGAAAATGAGTAGTTACAAATTAATAGTTACCTATATAAAAATAAATATGAAACAACTTCCAGCAAGCGGGCTGACCATATCGCACTGCTATTACATTATTGTTATAACTCATAATGTGTGAAATTTAAGATTATACCATTGTTGAACGTAAAATATGATTCTCGACACGTCAATAAAACCGTCGTTAGAATATTGTAAAAAACACAAAACAAAATATCTACTTAACTACTTAACTCAAAAGGAGACACGTTTTATGTGAGCTAGTTCTGGTGAAAATAGTCCTTATTCAAAAATATGAAACTATTATTTCTCTTTTATTTTTAAATATGTATATTTGGCAAGTAAGAAATAATTATACATAAATTTACACAGATCTTTCACGGTAAGCCAATAATTCCTTTTTCGTCGATTATGAGACCATCACATTTTGAGTTAATACACTATTGCATTAACATTGCGATATCTGTCGAAGAACCAGCGATGTGTAAGCGCCCGTGTTTTAAAACACAGAAATGCCCGACATTTTCTTTATAGCATTCTTAGTAGTAGTAGAGCTGCTTGTGAAAGTATTCGTCCAGGGAAAAACTGCCACCTTTCCTATTTCTGCCGCCAAGCACTAATATGAGCATTACTCGTTTTCTACCAAGCGCACGACTTACTCGTCCTGTGACTTGGTATTATAAAATAAATCGAAGGCAAACTCTATTTAAGTACATACAAATTATTGTTGTAAATTGACTTTTGTTCAAATTTAACGATATTACTACAAAACGTTTATTGATTTCTGAGTCAGACGATTTGATTGCCACGCCGATCACGTTGTCGTGCCGCCGGGGTAACATCATCAGACGACGCTTCCGACGATTTTACGATCTGCGCACGTCTTTCTGATTTTTTTTATTATACCAAGTGATGGAAAGAACAAATCGTACCCCTGGTGGTAAGTGACACGACTGTCCATAACAAATATAATGCCGCTCAGACCTTTAAATCTATACACAGATCTGAGTTGTAAAGTTGAAACGTGTGTTTATAATTTCGCCAGCAACTTTACATTTCACATTACTGCTTGGCGGCAGAAATAGGCAAGGTGGTAGTACTTTCTTGGGCGAAGTATTTTGCAATGAACTCTACTGCTTCTAAAACTCAATCCACATGCTACATCTAATTTCCTAAGATTAAATTTCATTTCAGGCAAATAAAAACGTTACTTCATTAAACAATGAACAAAAGAAACTATTCCAAATGATGGCCAACCGTTCAATTAACGATGATTCACAAATAGAACCAAATTCTGTTGTAACCCAATGAAACAAGTGTACATCCATTCATTTAACTTATTCCAGGAATTTGTTTACGTCACTTTATTGGCACACAGCGGGTAGGTTGACCTCTCTGGGATCATTTAGATGACGAATGACAATATTAAATGGGACGATGACTGAAGTATAATAAAAATTACGAAATATTTTCTAGGAGATTCATTTGTGTGCTATTGTTAGACGTTGCTGGAGCATATCAACGTAGTATAATAAGACAAATAGAGCAACTTTCAACTCTCGCCAAGTCGGTCCAGCAATGTACCAATGCCTACACTCACTGAGCGTAGGGTTGTCACATTATATACCTATTATTATATACTTCTTATACACCTCATACTGTTTTTACAAGTTATAGAACGGAGTCTGAAATCCGACTTTCTAAATTGTTTCCGATACTTAAAACTGCATTGCGTAAGCATCTTCTGCCTCGTTCTTAACTTAGTCTGTATTATTTAGTAGTAAGTAGAAGTTTATTTAGGTATATTTATGTATGTAAACAAATATATATGTAGGTAATATTATGGTCATTTATTATTTCATAATATGATGATGTAAGTTGCTAATAATGCATATAAATTTTTACCACTGGCACACTACGTCTTCCTCTCTGTTCAGTTCTCCTCTGGACAGTGGTGTAGGTTACCATCAGACGCACGACTTGTTCGTCCCATCACTTGATATTATAAAAAAAAAGATTTTAAAAAATTTCTTGAAGAAAAATCAGGTACGAGAATTCTCAAAACTCGAGAAAAAATTTCACTTGATATTGTTATACCTTAACTGCCTCTGTGGCCGAACGGTTACCATGCCGGACTGCCACGCAGAGGTCCCAGGTTCGATTCCCGGGCCGGGAGAAATATTTGTATGGCCTACATTTATTTCTCTCGTGAGTTTGGGTGTAATTTGTGGTTGTCTATGTGTGTGTGTCCATGGCACCCGCGACACAGGGTTTCCCTAGTGCGGGGCTATGTTGATTGTGAGCGTTATTATTTATTATTATTATTATTACCTTTTTGTATCAAAACCCAATACTAATGTTGAGCGGTTGAACCAACCTAGGAGTAATCATATAGTATTGTGCGTAAAAAACATAATGCTAAATAACACTACTCTTACACGTGTAGTGTGCTAAATGTGCAAAAAACGTTTATTGGGCTAAATAATATAGAGTATTCGGTGCCAAATTAGTGACGTACCAATATTTATCGATATTATCTAAATATAACTCCAAAAACTGCACGTTCAATTTAAATATATCATGTTATATTGATTTACACATAAATATTATCTTTTAGATCAATTAGTGATATTAGCCATGAAATGGAAGTGCAAACATGATCGTAATGAAACGTGTCATTCGATCATCACGATTCTCGATCAACAACTTACTCTTTGATGTATGGTTTATAAGGCATGTTTGCAGTTTCTATGCACGGGATTTCATGGTTTGATTACAACACAATTCGATAAAAATACACTTTATTGCACATAAGAGCAAAATGTAGAGACAAACAGTGTAATATAATTAAGTGTAATGTAATATAGTGTAATATACTGCCTCTGTGGCCGAACGGTTACCATGCCGGACTGCCACGCAGAGGTCCCAGGTTCGATTCCCGGGCCGGGAGAAATATTTGTATGGCCTACATTTATTTCTCTCGTGAGTTTGGGTGTAATTTGTGGTTGTCTATGTGTGTCCATGGCACCCGCGACACAGGGTTTCCCTAGTGCGGGGCTATATTGAGTGTGTGCGTTATTATTATTATTATTATTATTATTATAAATAGTGGCAATATTTCCGAAAAACTTCTTTATCTAAAACCCACATAATAGAAAAACGAGATTTAACCTCCAACAACCACAAGATCACTTGTTGTTGGCTTCATAGTTTTCATTCAGTAACTTCAACTTTCGACAGGTGTAAACGTCAAATGTGGAAAAAAATATTGGAAAAATATCCGGAAAAATATTTATTTTTCTGGAAAATATGATTTTTTTCAAAAGTTAAATTTTTCATGACCCAACCTAGGCGCAGTGGTCGGGCGCTGTGGTCGGACGCAATGGTAGTGCCCTTTAGCTCTTTGCGATTTAAAGTTCTGTATGGCAACTGTTATAAGTAGGTGTGTCGGGTACGTAATAATAAATAGTTGTATAACTTACATTGTGTAACTTCAGTTTTTTCAAGGCAAGTTTGTGATTATAAAACCAGTTATCGAGTTGTCAGGTTTTCGCGATTGTTACAACCCGAAATGTTAGTTTATTTGAAAAAACAAACATATAAAATTAGATCCGGACGAAATAGGTTCATTTGCATTATATGCAGTGTTTTTTAATTTTTCATGCAAAATTAATATATAACAATTTATTAAATTTGACCAACTTCCACTGTGCCAGTTTTTTCATCCCATAGAATGAAATGATCCGTCCATGGAACGGAGTCGACAAGCACAAAAAAAATTGATTTTTATTGAAAAATTTACTACGCCAAAATTGTTTTCACAAAAAAAGACTTATATTAGGAAACATATACGTTTATGTTTCCTAGTATCTTCTCTGGTTTCGGGTTTTCCTATACCGGACAGTCTAGAAAAAAAAAACACTGTACAATCACTTGCGTATTAAAATTTCGTACCTTATGAAAAAGCTACAACACTGAATTATCTAATTTACGTCATAGCGAAGGACTTATGCAAATCCTTCGTTACCGTATATAATCGTCCCATTTCATCACCCCATATTGGATGTTAATCATTCACGTCATTCGTGGTCGTCGTCGTCATCAGGATGCTAATGCAAACTGGATTCTATAACCGCGAATAATATTTACACGACAACTATAGTGGACAAATTGTCGTGTCTCGAGAACTAACCATGCGTGAGCAAAATCAGCTTCTATCTGGTCTTGCTCACGTACTTACAAAGTTTGTTAAATTTATGTTACAGACTATAAAAGTGTGTAAACAACAGCAGAAACAAAGAGGCTTATATTTTTTTATGATACTAAGTAATAGGACGAACAAGGCGTGCGCCTGATGGTAAACGACATACCCGCCCATGACAGTTGCAGTGCCACTCAGAGCGTTAAATCGCAAAGATCTGACGGGTACTACCTTTGCGCCTGTCACCCTGAGACAAGTCCCATGTGCCTGTAATTTCACCAGCACCCTTACGCTTCAAAACCGGAACGCAGAAATAGGTAAGGTGGCAGTACTTCCTTGGATGAACTCTTTCAGAAGGAGCCCTACTGCTACTTATATTTATAAATATACAGGTTCTTTTTAATATACTAACAATCTCTCAGTACTATATTACTAACGTTGCAAACAACAACTTTAGCTCCATGACTTTTATTCATTCATTAGATTTTACTTTAATATAAAAATAAATACATTTGAATAGATCGCTCTTAACAATTCTCTTGTGGAGTCGAAGCTACAAAATCTCGACCATCGCAGAAAAGTAGCCTGCTTGTCGGTTTTCTATCGGGTACATTTCGGGGAGTGTTCGCAGGAACTTTTCAATTTAGTTCCTCCCTCACCGTTCCTACTTCAGTCGACTAGAAGGTCCGGAGCACTCCATTCTTATGTCGTTGATACACCACCTAAGCTTCCTCCTTTCTGATGCGTACGGCATAGGAATGGAATACTCTACTCTGTATTACTACTACTAATCTGTATTTCCCGAAAAGTACAATTTGGGGCTATTCAAGGCTAGAGTAGAGTACGAACAAAGCTCGAACACTCAGAAAAAATTCCTTCGATTCGACCGGATTCGAACCGACGTCTTCAACAAACCTATGCCAACTAAGCCACGGAATGAACCAGCGGACCTCACAAATTTTTCTACGTGCTTGTTGTCGGATCTTTGTATTTTTTCAATGACTTTTAGCCGTAGCGCCATCTATGCGAAATCTATGATAAACCAAACACAAAGTTCCGACAACAAGCATAAAGAAAAATTCGTGAGGTCCTCTAGTTCGTTCCGTGACTTAGTTGGCATAGCGTCTGGCACTGTTTGCTTGGAGACGTCGCTTCGAATCCGGCCAGTTCAAAAGATTTTTTTCTAAGTGTTCGATCTTTGTATTAACAATTATAACAAACTAGTGGAATAATTTCACAAAAAAATATTGAATACCAATTCAAAGAAAAAAAATTAAAAATACAGTGAATAGCGACATCTCAAGCTGGGGCTGCTAGCTGTAAAGGTGTCTATCTAGCTGGGTGACGAAATACTTTAATATTTTTCTCATAATGGCGCTACGCTTAAAAAGTCGTTCGTTAGAAGATGTCTCTCGGTTCGAATAAGGCCGGATCGAAGAATTACTTTTTATTAAGAATTGTTTGTTTTTATAACTTCTACGCTTTTGAGGTGCATATATTTTACTTATATTGTCCAGAATTAGTCAGTTTTCAAAAACAACAATTTTTCAGTAACGTAAATCTATTTCACATGAATATAACTCGTTGACAGAATGTTCTGGACTCAAGCAATAGCAGAAAAATATTGCCTAAAGTCAGTTACACCTGGTTAGTCAGTATAGTGAATACTGACTAATAAAGTCCATATTGTCCCCAGTTATTTTCTGAACATCCCGTATCTGGCGCCGATGATAAAAAATATAATAAAATGTAATAATCAAACAAACTAATTAAAGCGCAAACCGGTTTGCACCAGCACTCAATTAACGTCTGCTGATTATCATATCCGATCATGGCCACGAAACATGTTGCGATGACTATCGTGATCACGTTACAGTTTTTATCAAAGTATTAGTTTGTTCTCTGAATCATTTTCATTCTCTTTGTCACTTTCTCCGCTTTCATTTTCTATCATATTGACTTGAAGGTCTTCTTCTTTGTCAATCTGTCTATTTCCATTTTCAATCAGACAAGCTTTAAGGGCTCAAAGCTTTGTCACTTTAGCCAAACGTTTCTCTGTATTGTTTTAAGTTTCTCATAGTCGTTGTTGTTTCGAATTGCAAAGTGTTGAATTCCTGAGGCTGTACACCATTTTTTTATAATTCCAAGGGACGGGACGTACAAGTCGTGCGCCTGGTGATAAGCGACACGCCTATCCGTAACAGTCGCCGAGCCACTCAGAGCTTTAAATCGCAAAGATCTTAGGGACACTGCCACTGCGCCCGTCACCCTAAGACATACGTTGACAAGTCCCATGTGGCTGGAAGTACAACAGCATTCTACCCTTCCAAACCAGAACGAACTTCCGCACTACTACTAGACGGCAGAAATAGATAAGGTGACAGTACTTCCCTGGACGAACACTTTCACAAGAAGCTCTATTGCTACCCATGCATTAGCTCACGGAGTGTTTTCGGACGGAACCCATCATCAGGTGCGGTTATTTACACAGGGTGCGAACCCGGATTTCGAACTTTCAGACTCTGCTTGAAAAGCGGTAGGGCAAACCGTTAAGCTACCTCGGCTTATGGAAGGGACTATAGACGGTGATGATAATTAGATACAGCTCATTACCGTTTACATACATCCTGAGAATATCTGTATGGTTCTATTCGTAGACGAGAGCCGCACAAAGCGCATCACTGTGCCATGACTATTGAATAATTGATATGCATGTATATACCCGGCAACATGATAGACGATCAACGATAGACGACCTCGTGCCCCCGGGTCATGGTGCTGTACTTACTTATTAAAGTGTGGCCTAGTTACCAAGGCACCAGTACTGTGTAAAATATTAAAACCCAGTCGATGTGCTGTCATGTTTATGGTGCCAAGGTACTTTCATGGCATTTTATGAAGCGGAGTAGGTACATGCTTATAGTGGTCACTTGGCAAAGGCTACTGAATGAACTTCGGCTTCACTTATGAGACCTGTGCTCTTCATTTATAAGAGATGATACAGTAGTACTCCTGGCAGGTAATTGTTTATACTACCCATAACACGTGAAAAAAGCCAGCAATCAAGCAGAGGTCATGGGTTTGAATCCGGGATCGCATCTCTGAGTTTTTCGGAATTTACGTGCAAAATTTTTTCCTAACTGCCTCGTGTGGTCGAACGGTTACCATGATGGATTCCCATGCAGAGGTTCCGGGCTCGATTCCCGGGCCGGGAGAAATATTTGTATGGTCTGCATTTATTTCACCCGTGAGTATGCGTGTAATTTGTGGTTGTCACATTATGTCCCTTACTAGTTTTCACTGTCACCCACTGAAAACATTAGAAAATTTTCCATAAGGCCACGATAAACACATGCCGTGTATTTCTGAGTCGTTTATAGAACGCAGAAATGCATTGATATGCATTAATATTCTCGCAATTTGTAATACGATATTGCTTCGCAGTTGCTACCTACGCCACCTTTGTTACCACTTGACCACTTTGTTACTACCTAGTTAATCTTTTATTTAAAGGTAACGAGTTACATTTTCTATGCCTCGCTCTGTTTCATAACAGAGCGAGGCTTTTAATTAACTATGTAATTTGTTACCAAGTGACCACTTTGTTACTACCTAGTTAATCTTTACATTAAAGCTGAGTTAGATTCTTTGTACTGTGTTTTACTTTTAATAAACTATTTAATATCTTGACGTTGGAAATTAAAGTACGTAATTTTCAGGTTAGTTTTCCCCGTATAGTTTCGGTGGAAATTTTTAAGGATAGCATTGCCATTTTACCTATTTCTGCCGCCAAGCAGTAACGTCAGCATTACTGTGTTCCTATTTTGAAGAGTATGGGTGCTGGTGAAATTACAGGCGCATGGGACTTGTCAACTTATGTCTCAGGGTGACGGGCGCAGTGGCAGTGCCACTAAGACCTTTGCCATTTAAATCTCTGAGAGGCACTGCAACTGTTATAGATAAGCGTGTCGGTTACCACCATGCGCCCGACTCGTTCGTTCCGTCATTTGGTATTATAAAAAAATGTAATATCTTGTATTGCAAACTTTAAAAACAAAAATATTAATAACGTCTAAACTAAATACAAACTTTGGAAACTTGCAAGTAAAGGTTTCAATAAAAGACTTCGGAGGTACCCCAACACACATTAAGCCATGTTCACTGTGGAGATTAGCTATAATATCTACTCCTTAGGCAGGTCATTGGCGCTAATAGGCCTTGAGCCACTTAGAAAGGCAATCAAAGAAACAGATGTGATCAAAGTGCTGTAAACTATATCTGTTAAGTAAAAAAAAACTTATCCCTCATATCAATTTAATGAATTCATTGAGGTTTCAGCCAAAAAAAATTAAAAACTATCTGTTTTTTGATACCCAACGACGGGACGAACAAGTCGTGCGCCTGTTGGTAAGCGACACATCTGTCTATAACAGTTGCAGTGCCACTCAGAGCTGTAAATAACAAATATCTGAGGGCACTGACACTGCGCCCATCACTTTGAAATATAGATTGATAAGTCCCATGTGCCTGTAATTTCACTAGCACTCTTACCCTTCGAAATCGAAACGCTGTAATGTTCACTTTACTGCTTGGCGGCAGATACTGGTAAGCTAGCAGAACTCTTTCACAAGGAGCTCTAATGTTATGAACCTCCGAACCAACGACGAAACCTATTTAAAATTAAAACTGCGTAAGCGGCGGGGGACTCACACACAAACTTTTAGGTTTATTGTATGGTATGCAATAATAAAAATATGATTTTCTAGTATCTGGTCATATACACGCATAGTTGCACCTGTGCAGGCGGACCTGTTAGAGTAGAGCCTGCTTTATTAGAAGAGTCTCCTACTTAACATTTAGATGTGTGTTTGGTGGGAACGAGTACGATATTGATTGCATAAGATAACATAAGGGCGCGTGCTCTCGTGGATGACGTTAATTTATTAACTCACATTAATTATTAAGCGACTTCAAAAAAGGAGGAGATTCCCAATTTTATTGTATTTTTTGTTTTGTGTTGTTACGTGATTACTCCGACATTTGTGAACCGATTTTGATAATTATTTTTTTGTTGGAAAGAGGGTACCTCAATATTGATCCCATTAAAATTTGAAGAAAATATTGCACCTTAGTGGTGGCAATGAAGGGGATGAATCCGGTTTCACGCACTTTCCGGTAACCGATCTCAATAAAACTTGACAAATATATGTAAATCCACGAAGTTTTGGGATCGATTTTTCTTTTTATAAAAAAGTTATATTGTAGCGTGTAGCCTGTGGGTGAAGTATACGGCGACCCTAAACACTTTAAAGGTGCAGTATAATAATGCGTTTAGGATGTTGATAGAACTGCCGCGGCATTGTAGCGCATCAGATATGTTCACAGAGGCGCGCACTGATGACTTTCATGCCATCATTAGAAAAAGAGTAGCTTCCCTGTGGCGACGTGTGCGCGGGGACTCCAACAGCATCCTGGCCATAGTGGGAGATAGATTGTGCTGTCCCATTCAAACCCACTGGATGAACTTACATATAAGAAAGCGTAGTGCATGATATACAGTATTATTATTATTGTTTTATTGAGTCTAGTGTTTGTTTTTATTTTATTGTTCTTTAATTTATTTCTTTTTATTTGAATTTATTTAATTATCAAATGTAATGTATGTGTGCGCTTTATGCTTTTGGTATTTTGTATAATAATAATATAATAATAATATTCCGAAATAAATTATTTGAATTTGAATATTTATAATAATTACGGAAGTTCACCAATATTATCTTAGAGACTTTAGCTTGGTAAAGAACTTTTATCTACAGTCAGGCACCGTAACGCGAACGTCAAGCGTCAGGTGTCTAGTCATTATGTCTATGTGTCTAGTGTACAGTTAATAACAGAACACAATGAAGACCACGACGCAATTTTCAAACAGGTGTCGAGTGACACAAGAGTGTCAGGTGGCATCATTATGACGCGCCCACGTCCGGGCATAATAACAGACGGAAGCAAGGAAATTTTGATTGAGTATTTAATTACAATAATAAAACTGAATTGGAAATTTATAAAACTTTGGTAACAAAACACTGTACTCCAAAAAGTCAAGACCATTTGCCCTAATACGAAAGTTCCACATATTAAGTTAGAATTAGAGAAAAGTAATTGAGAATTTGGATAGTTGACCTCCTTGATCGAATGACTTGCATATCAGTTTTCAAGGAGTCGCCATTTCTGAGATTTCAGGTTCGATCCCTGGCCAGATCAATGTAAAAAAAAACTAACTTTTCTATATTAATAATAATAATATATTTATTTCAGACAACTATTTAGTCCACATGTGTTAGTAACAATTTTATTCTTAAAAATTATGTTAGTAGGCACTAAATCTAAACATTATTAAATTTAAATTAAAATAAAAACATGAACATTTGAGGCAATTAAAAACGAGGCGAAAAAAGTTGCCGCATAAAGGGAGAGTCAATTCTCCTGGCAATGGTCTTCAGTATTGGGTTGGAGCTGGCTCGCAGTCTGCAGAGCAGTGAGGCCGACTTTTTGCACATAATGGCATAAAAGTCATCAGTGCGAGCCTGTGCAAACATGCCTGACGCGCTGCATTGTCTCGGGTGTGGGTGTTTGTGGTACAGTCATTATTTCCGATTTCCATAACACAGGTGCTTCAGTTACTTAGGCTGCTAACGCACGGATTAACTGCACTTTGTCGAAACCTACTTCATGCAGTCTAAATCGCCTACGTGCAGTTAATGCGTGAAGGCGTTATCAACTTCATGCAGTCGTGGTCTCGGCTGCATGAAGTTGATTACTACTTCACGCATTAACTGCAAATGTGCAGTAAATCTGTTAGTAGCTAAAGTAAAATTTAGGATCGGAGCAGCGTATGTGATGCTATCTAATATTTCATTTTTAATTTAACGCAGTCTGATCAAAAGCAGCTTCAGATCAAAGTTACCGTATTATTGTAATGTCATTCGATTTCCATAGCATATCAAATTTCAATTCAATCAAACAGTGGAAGTAAAATTCATAAAATTCATTTTGTGACTGACATCCCTGCACTAACTGGAAAAAGAGCTGTCGATCTTTTTTTAACATTAAGTGATAGCACGAACTAGTCGTGCGCCTGATGGTAAGCGACACGCCTATTCAACGCAGTTGCAGTGCCACTCTGAGCTTTAAATCGCAAAGATCTGAAGGGCACTGCCACTACGCCCGGCACTCTGAGACATATCTTGACAAGTCCCATGTTCCTGTAATTTCACCAGTTCCCTTAACCCTTCAAAACCGGAACACTAATGCTGACTTTACTGCGTGGCATCAAAAATAGGTAAGGTGGCATTACTTACCTGGACGAACTCTTTCACAAGGAGCTCTACTGCTAAACAGCCGACGATAGCTAAGCACCATCCCGAATAACCTTCAAATAAGATCAGTCCGACTGTTTGGGAACCTTAATACCACAGATAAACATTAAAGAAATTCCCCTCTTTTAGGGCTTGAAAGGGGTTTTAAGAACGTCGTCGGTTTGGAGAATACGCTACGCTGATCGTGGGATGCGACCCGCGGCGCCCGCTTCCCCGCGAATACCCCTGCGTATTACTCTGCGCAAGTACATTTGTTGCGCAACTATGTGATATGTAAAACTGTAGTTATGACGCTCTATGATTGCAAACGTGTGCATCAGTGAAGTAATATTTAAGACAATACCTCACTAAACTTCGCAAATTCGGCAATCATTACCTAGCATCTTTTATAGCAGTCTATAACACTAATCGTTATGACTAATTCGTAAATAATATATTCGTTTGCACAGTATCGACTTGCACGGAAGGTAAAGAACATTTTCGTCAATATACCGCTATGAGACGATTTATATTATTGAAAAACTAGTGCAAATTCAACTGTTAAACTGTTATATTTTCTTAAACTATTACATAAGTGGTACTGTAAACATTTGATGAAAATAAATTATTATTATATCTATTTTAGATTCTAGACGCCCAAGGCCTAAAAGATTAATTATGAATTTTTAAATGGCTGAGCTTAGAATAATAACGCATAGAAACCTAGCCCGCACACGCTAAGTGAGGCAAATTGAAGCGCTCCCAATGGGCCTACACGAGCGGGCGGGCCGTCAATGCTCAAGGTCAACTTGCACCGCGAACAACTCAAGAATTTTAGCTAAAAATGACGAAATTTGCGGTAAATGACTGTAAAACTACGTCAGACAAACATAAAATAGATACTAACATCACATTCCACAAGGAAGTAACGCGTTTCAAAGTTGAACCGCGTTACGTTACGTGTTTTATAAAAATACAAGTGCATTTTTATAAAAATATTTACTAAAACCGAAAATTAACCTACTACTAAAATACTACATGAATTTGATCGGTCAATCGTTTGATATGAAACTATCATTCTATGCGTTATTATTCTAAATGGGGGAGGCGGTATTCCCCGGCAATGGTACGTTATTATTATTATTGTTATTAATCGCTGTAATACTGGCGGAAATTTTTCATTGGAAATATTGATTGCAACAACGCCATTGGGCCCGGCTGTCATCAATAAGCATAATTAAAGTTTCGTCCTCGAGTAAACCTAATTTAGGTCTTGGTCGAGTAAATATAGCAAGAGTATTTGTTGTCAAAGAATCTTATCGATTATATTAATATCAAGCCACACGGCGCGGCACGGCCATTGATGAAGGTTAGTTCTACATTTTACACGCAAGTAAAAGGTAGAAAATTTCTGTTTTTAATACATTTGCTTAAAACGTGGTATTTTTCGTACTACAAATCGTATTGAAAGTTGGATTTTTCGTATTAATGCTTTTTACTTTTCCATTTTATTTAAATTTACTGTTGTTTGAAGTCTTAAACATAGAACTAAAGAGGTAGTATATTTATTTAGTATTTATGTGCTTTGTGACGTAAGCCATTCGTCATTAAAACTTATATTTACTTACAAACATCTTATTTGTTTAAATTGCATAGGTGTTTTATAAAACAACGGGTTACATTTAAAAGTACCAAAATATTTGCCATAAAGATGGCTGATTCAGTATTAACAATGACCGACCACTAAAATATACTGCGAACAATCCAACTTTCGGCACTATTTGTAGTACGAAAATACCACGCTTTGAGCAAAGTATTAAAAATAACTATTTTTGTCTTTTTAACCGACTTCAAAAAAGGAGGAGAGGTTCTCAATTCGACTGTATTTTTGTCTTGTGTGTATGTTACGCGATTTATTAATGTGTGAACCGATTTAGATGATTCTTTTTTTGTTGAAATAAAAAAGGTACCTCAGTAGTGGTCAATGGTGGTAAACTAGAGGATGAACCCGGTTTCGCGCACGTTCCGGTAACCGATTTCAATAAAATTTGGCAAATAGATTCCACGAACTTTTGAGGTCGGCTTTTTATCTTAAAGGTAAAATTTCGAAAATTTACCTAAAGGACAATCAATGATTCTAATTAGTTATAGCTTGGTTATTACTATAATTGCAAATAATAGAAATTTACATGATAAAATTCCACAACAACGCCATCATGTCACATACACCATTTAATAAGATTTTTTAAAGAGTCATGCGCAAAAGAGTGCATCGCTGATGTTGCGACTTTAGAGGAGCACCAATGGTATCCGGCCTCCGTACTCCGTCCGAATTAAAAAACAATGTAAAGTATGACGCTTCATTCACATCATGCGTCTTTGAATTTGATCGAGTATATAAATGACAGTAAACGAGAGTAGACCCTTGACGTCGAGTACATAACCAGAAATAGAGACGAATTGACGACACCCGTCAATTGTTTCGAATTCAGGCTGGCCAATCCGAACGCAGTTGTCACCGTAATGATTTGGCAGAATAGTTTCAAACAAATTAAATGACATTTCGTCTCTATTTCTGGTATATACACGGTGCATTTACCATAATATTACATTTATGATGGAAAATGCTTACAGTGCATTATAGCCCTGTAATAATGCAAATTTAACAATTTACTAGAAACGTTGTTTTTTCTAATGTCCATATATATATATATATATACAATTCTATGTTGTATTACATTATAACAAGAATGTTGAATGTTCGGCTTAATTAGATGACATTTCGTCTCTATTTCTGGTTATATACTCGATGCCCCCTGAGGATGATAGCAGGAAAAAGGGACGTGCTACACGATGCATATAAATATATTGTTGTCGTATCGTATGTTAACGACTCTGGTGGCTTAACGGTTTCGATTTTTTTTTACTTTACGAACTTTTCTAAATTAATTCTTGTCGGGATGTTCTGGGTGGCGTGCTAACCTCGGGAACGTTGATATGTTTATCCCACTGCTGTAACAATAGTGTTGTCTATACACGGCAATAAAACCGTCGCCGTTAGAATATTGTAAGAAACAATGACAAGATACGAAATGAACTTAACTCAAAATGAGACAAAGTTTATGTGAGCTAGTACTAGTCAAAGCAATCCTTACCCAAAAATATGCAATCATGTTTCACATTTTATATATTCTTTATTGCATCAAATAAATACAACAGAAATATTAGTTTAACAGACGGTGAGCCAAGGTGGACTTATCTCTAAAAGAGGTCTCTTCCAATATTATATCAGTACTATATTTGACAAAAAGGCAATTGTTTAGATGTCTGTAATACACTTTAACCTATACATAAATATTAATGATCTTTTTAGTCGCAGTAGAGCTCCTTGTGATGGAGTTCGTCCAGGTAAGTACTGACACCTTACTTATTTCTTCCGCCAACCAGAAATGTAAGCATTACTGCGTTCCGGTTTTGAAGGGTAAGGGTGCTGGTGAAATTACATGCACATGGGACTTGTCAACTTAAGTCTCAGGGCGACAGGCGCAGTGGCAGTGCCCCTCAGATCTTTGCGATTTAAAGCTTTAAATGGCACTGTAAATGTTATGGCTAGGCATGTCGACGAATTCGAACGAATTGTTCGTTCTGTCGCTTGATATTATAAAACTTTCACGGGAAGTGAGAAATCCGTTTTTCATCTATTTTGAAAAAATACACTTTTTGAGTTAATTGACTATTCTGTTGATCTGGCGATTAAAGCCAGCTGTCAAAATGTAGAGACTGACTGCAGTGTATGGTACTATATCGCAGGCTGGATATATTATATTATTTTATATTTAGAACTGTGGAAACGGTTTTATTTTTGGAATTAGATAAAAGAGGATGGTTATCAAAGGAACATCGGGGGGTTCTGGGCGAATCTTCTAGCTGACCGCTCACAGTAAATCTTTAATTATGATTATATTCCTCTACGCTACGCTCCCACAGTACGCTCCCACCAAAATTGGTTTTTGTGACACTGTACAATTATATATATTATGCGAATTCCGTTATACTTATAAATAAATAACAAACAAATAATGTTCACCTGAACTACGAGTCTTGGTCACTCTAGTCCTATTTGTCGCCTCTAAAAATCAGTACGCAAGATCTTCACTCCGTCCGTATTCCTCTATTCGCGAGCGAAGGTCGTTGCACCGTGGGTGTCTATTTACATACCGATATCAATAACATTTCGTCACTAAACCGTTCTTACTGTAGTTTACTTTGAACTCATTATCAATACACGGCCACGAGCACTTCCGTTCGTTAAAATTGAAGACAAAATTGTTTGGGTGAATTTTTTCATTAGTGATTGTAATGCAAATTGACAAGGAAAACTCAGAAATACGCCTCCATTACCGTTACAATAACCGTATACGAAGTACATTTCTGCATACTCTCGAGAGGTGTAAATAGGCATTTTTCCAAGTTAAACACTGTTCAAATCTCTAAAGGCTATTGATTGACATTGAATTTGTTTGATCTTGACAACTATGCGGGACGTATGTACGAAGCAAAAGACGTTTGGTTCGTCGACGTAAGGGCTGTATATTTACTTATGAATGTACTTACCAAAGGGACGTTTACACCAACCGGTTTTTGATTTACCATGGTTAAGAAGTTCCTTCATCTATTTTACAGTTCCATTTTAAATTAAAAAATATCCCTTAGACACCTAATTATTATCACGTCAGTAACCTTTGTTACTTAAAAAAAACCAATAAACTGTAACTGTAGAATACAATACTAAACTGCATGAAATGCACTACTTTTTCTGATAGAGGGGCACCTTTCTGTTGTACATTTTATTTTGGTGAGCTTCCCTTGAAAACATTTGTAAACAAATCTTTGTTTGTTGTGAAAAGAAAACTCTACACTAAAGGGTTATTTTACACTAAAGGGTATTTTATGAAAAGGGTTCTGTTGAAAAGACACATACATCAGTAATATAATGCAAAAAAACTTCACTTCAAAAGTCCTTGTGGATATTTTATTGTCATTTTTTTGGGGGTGTACTTAGTGATTTTCCCAAAAAAACACAAAAAGTTGAATAACTTTTGAACCATCAATTTTTGGACCCCAATGTAGTAGTCAAATCGATTGGCAATACCCAACCCTACTCTTCCGTTTCGTTTTGACCATCGCTTTTGGGCTACCTGTATTTATGACACCAAGAGACGGGACGGACAACTCGTGCACCTGGTGGTTAGCGACACGCTTGTCCATAACTATTGCAGTGCCACACAGACATAACAGAACAAGTCCCTTGTGCATGTAATTTCACAAGCATCCCTACCCTTCAAAACTGGTCCATAGTAATGCACACATTACTGCTTGACCGCAGAAATAGGTAAGGTAGCAGTACTTGTCTGGAAGACCTCTTTCATAAGGAGCTCTCCTGCTACTTAATTATATGCTTCAGGCCCAAGCAAATAGGCCCTTCATTTTGTATGAAAACCGCGTTATTCTAGATACCCTGCGGTCGAATAGAAGAATATATAGCGCTAAATTGAATGCGATAATTTTATTATAATAAACAATGGGCGTTTACGTGATCACAGAAATAATATTGTCTGATCAGAATCACTTCTCGTATAATATACATTTTGATGTACACGGGTCTTTAGGAGGTTAAACCTTATAGATCTCTATTATTTACTTTATTAAAACTACATTATGTAAATATACACATACAGAAAAGTGTAATGTAATTTGTTTACGCTATAACGATGATCAGAAAACGGAATTGGTGGAGTTTATTTACCTATTAATATTTCAAGGAGTTAACATATAGTGTGTGAGGAGTGCATAATACCTCCCTCTGAAATTTTGGAATTATTGTATTTTGTTCAATATAATTTTTATGTATAAATTGCAGTTACTTTACTACTATAGTGTATATTGAGGACGTACTAAAGAAAGGACAAGTCAAAAGTACCCTTAACAGACGAGCTTGTATGAAACCACTGACGCGTGTTGATGGGGAAAAATATGTGTAGAATCGTAACAAGTGGAAGGCTGTTGTCTCTGCCTATTTCATGGGAAATGGGCGTGAAGTATATGTATATGTATGTATATATAGAAGATTTTGTCATTATAAGTAAAAATATAGCTGTTCATTTTTTATTTCTTGCCTTCTATTTTTAAACATTTTTGGATTTCGAGGATTTCGAAGAGGTGTCATTCACTCTGTGTGTATTACTAGGAGTTTAAGTAAATATACTCTTCCTGTTTTGATTTCTAATGATGATTGAGAAGCAGTTAACGTGTTTACAAGTCACGCAATTTTGTATAGCTGCTTGTAAGACAGTACATACACAAGATTTTAGTGGATAAACCGGCCTTCGAGGATCTATCGGGCGGGCTTATATCGCTGGGTGGGTCCATGGAGGAGAGTCCCACATAACTCCGCTATCTCATCGCCCGCGGCGGGGTATGCATAACGCATGTTCCTGTGTATAAAAAAAAGGGGCAGGATAAGGCCGAGGACCACATAGACCGGAAAAGAGCTCGTTGTGAAAGAGTTGGTTTAGGGAGTACAGCCACCGTACCTATTTCTGCCGCCAAGCAGTAATGTGTAACTACAAGCACATGGGACTTGTCAACTGTATGTTGCAGTGGACGGGTGATCAGTGGGGTCCAGATCTGATCTTTGCGATTTAAAGCTCTTAGTGGCCCCGCAACTGTTATAAATAGACGTGTCGCCTGCCACCAAGCGCACAAACCCACAATATTACAAAACAGATGGAATATAACAACAAGGGCAAAGGTGTTTAATGGAATAAAAATAATGTATGACTTGATTGATTCCACGAAAAAATTTGGTCGTCTACAATCTCGATAATCCTTGATAACGGTACTAGTTAAAATAATATTATGCTGATAACATGTGATGCGTGTTTTAGTTGATAATATTGGCGTAAAACGGTCTCAAGATAAGCTCAGTCGGAACTTCCAAAATTCGTCCATTCCGTTTTATATCACATTTCCTTTTAAATTGTGTGTGGTTTTCGTTAGTTGTCGATTTGACAACTTTAATCTTTCTTGTGTTTTGAGCTGTCTTTCTCAGCCCACAGCTCATGACCTGCTAGGCCTCTTCTTTTTAACGTAATTCATCTTGCTTCTTTGCCACACTGAACACTCGGGACCAGTCCCGTTTTTTTTTGTCTATCGGTAGCTTGTACGTTTTTATCCTGTAGTTTTGAATAAATATTTATTTGCTGCCCCTCTATTTTCATGATTACCAAAAGAATTCGCTCGGGCAAGCTTGCCTCGATTGTGTTTTTATAATTGCCTGCCGTCGCCACCTTCGTGTTATTCAGGATATCGTTTTCGCAAATAATGAAATTTATGCTTTTGACTTGTTAGGACTGGGCCACCCTCGCCACTCAAATTGCTGTGCGGCCCGCGGCCATAGGTCCTTCTGCACCCCCCACGTAACAATATAAGTGAACTAACTAAACCTGAATATAAAACACCGAGACACATAATTATAGTGTTTTTCTCAATCAATGTAATGTAATAAAAGACCAAATAGAGAAAGGTGTTTAATAGAAAAAGCAAACAAAATAAATTAAGTAATTATATAAGCAATTTTTGACATGTTAGGACAATTAATTTCTAAAAGAAAAAGTTATGTTACCGCCTTTTTCTTTTTTTGAAAAGTAAGCGGTACAGGCATTGACTTACAATTAAGGTATGTATTTTTAATTTTCACAATTACGAACGCTGGGCAGTTAGTTGGCTGTATATATATTTTTTGTTTTGGTACTGTTTTTTCCATTGAAAAAGGCAAAGACACTAATGCGCCATACTGCCAAGACTGAGAGTAATTTCTTTCTTGGATTCCATAACAAAATGTCTTCGATAATGCTTCTTACGAAATGATGTAAAATTGGATAACGTTCTTGAATTTTCAGGAGATCGAGTAAAGACAGCGGGATGTTTTCAGGGGTACAGTTCAAGAAGGTTATCGATGAGGATTATTTTAGCGATAGATAAATGTGGGCAATCGAAAAATATATGATGCAAGGATTGGTTGGAGTAGTTACAGTGAGTGTACGACGGGGAGGAGGTCATGTGCATTCTATGCAGGTGTTCATTGAAACATCCATGACCAAGACGTAATCTGCAAAAAGTTAATAGAACTTTCTATGAATATAATATTTTCTTTGCCTGTTTACTTACATAGTTCATTGATAGTCAATTGTTTTATTAAGGCAGCGGACTATATTGTTTTCAGAATTACTTTGCAGGCCGACAAAACAGGCGGACAAACTTTCCGTATTTATTTTTTGAAAGTAACATTTTAATTACCTTTTTGGATCCCAATTACCTGCACATATATTACTGCACACATACTATCACCTGACACGATAATGCCGTGGCCAATTATTGGAAAAATACAGCAGTAGCACGACATTTCAACGCGTATAGATATATTTATCTGTACGCGTTGAAATGTCGTGTTCAATCAACGGACTATATTCCTTGAATACACTTCTCAAACGCACCGGCAACGATTCCGTGGAATTTTTTTGTATTTCTAATCGATACGTTGTAAACACGTGCTGCTACGCAATATAGGTATTTAAGGAATAATATTACTTACATTGTTCACACAAACACATATATTAGACACTTAATAGGTATATTATATGAGTACCTTAGATTTATAGGTATATTATTTAATTATATTCTAATTGTTTCCATTTTCCTACGCAATAAACATTTTTTGTATTGTATTGTATTGTATTAAATACCGACGAAAAGCTTTCATATGTTTCTTATAGGTGGCGCCACGGCAAAAAAGTGTCGTTAAAAACCCCCAAGGAGCACACTTTATACGCCTTAAAACTGTTATATCTATAAATAGTCTTAATATGGTATTGATTTAGATAATAGTTCTCTATAAATGGTTTTAGAAAAAAGAAATTGTTCTTATAAACTTATTTCACTCAAGTCAACATTTTAACACCTTTTTAATACCAAATAACTTAATTAAGTGTAATCTCTCTTAGGATTTACTCTTATAGTCCTTATTTTAAGTCTGTAGAACTCTGTAGAACAACTGATTACTTTTAGTAAAATTGTTCTATACACATCCAGTAAAGTCTATTAATACTCTAAAAACTAGTGTTCTTAAGTTTATTCTAGATATATTTAATTTATAGACATTCTATAGTGTTTGTACTTATTGACAAACACGTTATGGCGCGTCTTCAGTAGATTTTATTTTTTTAAATACTACAATTAGGGTTTTTACTCTATTGGACGTTGTAAGAGTTCATGCAAAATGGATAAAGTAAAGGATATTAAAAGATCTTGTGGAGGTGGTGAACATTGGATATTAAGTCATATCATTCGATACAATCAGCGTTGCCAATGCCAATTGTTCAAAATTCCCAAAAATCACGGTTAGAATCCTCAAATTTGGGGAGAGCAAAGTTCATATTTCCCACAAATTCCCCACATCTCGAATTTTCATTATTTATTAGAAATACATCGCTTAAAAATATAATAAAGAATTAAGAAACTCAAAATGTAATAATCTATTGCGTTTGCTGTGAATGTAAATAGAATGTAAAAAGTAAAACTATCTATAAAATTAGATGACCTTAAATCTTTTATTTATTTTAATAATAATAACGTACACACTCAACATAGTCCTGCACTAGGGAAACCCTGTGTCGCGGGTGCCATGGACACACACGTAGACAACCACAAATTACACCCAAACTCACGAGAGAAATAAATGTAGGCCATACAAATATTTTTCCCGACCCGGGAATCGAACCTGGGACCTCTGCATGGCAGTCCGGCATGGTAACCGTTCGGCCACGGAGGCAGTTATATTAATTATAATATTAATTAGATTCAACATTAATCTGTAATCAGTCTGAACAAAAAATCATTTTTCTTTGCCTTATACTAATTAAGTAAATTGATTATTTGTTGTGCATTTGGTGACACTATGTTAACGTTAAAAATAATCAATGAATTTCGACCTATATTTAATATTTAAAGTTGACGAGTGGTAAGTTGTAGTGTGGAAATACCAACTGCTGGGCTTTGTTTATCAATAGCTGATTTCGTTTTGCTTCATACCGGGAACCGACCTAAGCTGGAGAAAGAATCGCGAACTCAACACGCACCAACTGGTAATTTTACATTTCAAAACCTAGTGCTCTAATAATAATTCTATTTAAGCTGCTTGTTAATAATACGAGGGATGGACGATGTTGAAAAACACATCGATATAGTCCATCACAGTGTTTCTAACAGTAACGATCAAACTAGCGATGCATCAGCAATTAATAGATTAAACAAAATGATAAAATGTTAGAATCCCCACATTTTCTTCACATAGCGCCAATCCCCACAAAATCTCCAATCTAGTTGAAACTCCCTACAATTTGGGGAATTCCCCACAAATTGGCAACGCTGGATACAATAGTCGTAATTCGCGCTCGGTCCGGTCATGGCCGGCATTTGTTTGTTGACAAATAAATAAACATTGTGAAGTAATTCCGTGTTGTGAAATGATAAAAACAATTGAAATGAGCGCGTAAACTACTGTACTTCAATGTTGTGAATGTGTATTGTGCCGTCTATCAATAGAATACAGTGAAATCATTGTGTGAAATGTGGTTGGCATGAAGAAATAACCTCAATTTTGTAATGAAAATTTTATTTCTTCCAACATAAGTTAGGTATGTCATTAAAATATTCCTTATATTTATATGATATTTAAATGATATTTTATCCACCTTTCTAGTCATATATAACACATTCTATATAATTATACAGAATAACTTTTTTTGCGACAAATTGGATTTTTTCAATTGTTTTTTGACCTAGTGTTTTGAAAAGTTTTTTTATTGCATAATACGCTCACTATTCCTATAACTTTATAAAGGTTTTGTAATACTGTCAAAAGAAAAAATCGCTTAGAAACATCGCGTTTTACAAAACGACAATCATAAAAAATTCATAGGAGTGAAAATTCTTGTACAAGATCCAACTACACTAAAGCAAGTAAAAATAATCTTTTCGTATTCTAAAGTTTTTCTATAATTGAAATTGAAATTGAAATTGAAATTATTGAAATTATTTTATTTGCATAAGACATGGTAAAGTTGCAGTTCTTAAACAAGTTGCAGTTCTTAAACAAGTTGCAGTTCTTAAACAAGTTGCAGTTCTTAAACAAGTTGCAGTTCTTAAACATAGATAAAGCTATAGACAAAATGCACCCAACTGTGTTTTGAAAAAGCTTTAAATTCATATCGCCATTTTTATTTTTAAAGAATGACTATTAAGCAGCCGAGAAAAATTTCTTTTCTTTTTAAAAAGTAAATCTAAGTTGAAATTAGCTTGAAGAAACCTAGAACTTCTTGGAAATAGTTTGTTTTGTGAGTTATTTTGTATATTTAAGCTTTCTATAAATATTTAAAACCGAAAATCGATAACTGTATTTTTATTAAGTTTATATTTTATACATAAATATTTAAAATTTAGCGAGCGCATTACTTTTATGGCAGGTTTTACATCACTTTCCACAATGTATTTAACGTCGTACGTCAATTTGCGTTTTCTAACCGATTAAACATTGCGCGAAAAAGTCACAAATATATCTAATTTCGCCATTATGATAGTTTATATTTTGTAAGCCATTAAACTTGAAATCTATTAGTATTAAGAGAATTGCGTCTTATGTTTGTAACGCTCTAGTATTTTGGTTTTAAAATAGCATTACTAGGAAAACTATCATAGACTATAAATTATCTAAAAACTGTCTACAAGACCAGTAGAAGTGGTTAGTTAGCGTCTGACGTGTGCCAACTATAAGTCTCGAAAGACCTATCTGAGCCCAGTCCACCATTTTCGCTTTGTGTGGTATGGTTGCATCATTCTTTCGTGTAAATTCTCTAAAATTCTAAAAAAAATACCTTATTGTGTTGTTTTGAAGCGCAAAAATTTCATCTCATGTCATCGGAAAATATTATTTTAATAAATATTCAATTTTCTGTTTATCGAAATATTTTTTTTTGTTACATGAAACGAAATTAAATCTTATATCCCTGCAATATGATTGCTTCTTTTTTACAGAACTAAATTAATAACTCCAATTCGTCGTCGTTCAGAAATTAACCGCTGGATGGCAGCACATTGATTGAAATTTCAATATTATATCGAAACGTCGTAACTTGCAGTAATAGGTATTAATGGTATTGAACATTCAACGATATGCCAACAGGGTAAAGTTTAAATGATATAAACAATACAGAATTTGTTATTTCTTTTTAAGTTTGAAACTACGACAAATCAATATCAAGAATTTTATAGTAAAATTCTAATTGTTGTTTTAAAAAAAAGTACCTATGTGTGAGTTTTGGCAACATGGGTTCTAATAGTAAATGTTTTTTAAAAAAAATTGTTTTTTCTTCCGAATTAAGAAACCAAAAACAAAGATCTGCAATGATATTATGTAATATTATGTAATGTCTGCTGAATCGCTCCGTAGCTCAGTTAGGATGTGGCCAAGCCTTAGCGAAAGTAAAAGAGAAGGGCTCGGTCCATATAAATTTATTAAAGGTAGAAAATGAAAGGGAAAAGGTTGTAACAAAAAATAGTAAAACAATATACAAAAAAGAAAAAAGCAGTATAAAACACTCCCTATTAACACCAAATAGTCATAAAAACAGTCCACATACCCCAAGAGGATCTATATACGTATTCTAATGATAAAAAGCAGTAAATCACGTGAAGTTAGAGTTTTGCATCATGATTAATATCTCGATTCGAGAATTTTAATGACGGAACGGACCAACGTAAGAATAGTGGAAAGAAAAGGAATTCGAGAACGATTCAAAATGTTAAAAGTAAGTGGCCAAGAACCAGTAGACTGTGATAAAAAGATGGGATGACGATGAAGGAGATCAGCATCGTCACAAGGAGAGCGATAGCCCCGGTATGGTGCAAGCGCTGGTTCGAATCCAACCGGATCGAGTGAGTTTTTCTCTGTGGTAGATTTTATTCATAATTATAACAAACTAGTGGAGTAATTGACTCGGCTGGGCAGCGTTCGGGAAATTACGCCATATCTTCTTGTCTAAAATACCATAGTGTCTCAAGACAAAAGTCTTCGACCAGTGTGTTGCCAGTGATAGAAGATAGAAGGCTCAAATTTCTGCAGGCAGTCAAGCAGTAATGTCAGCATTACTGTGTTCTGGTTTTGAAGGGTAAGGGTACTGGTGAAATTACTGGTGGGATTACGGTTATGGACAGGCGTGTAGCTTACCATCAGGCGCACGACTTGTTCGTCCCGTCACTTGATTTATTATAAAAAAGGCAACTATAATAGGATATATCTATGCACTCAGTTTGACACTATTGAAATTATAATTATCGCATACAATTTCTTTCCTCTAATAAATTATCATGTCATTTAGGCACATTTTACAATTAGTTTAATTTATTGACTGTTTGACGTACATGTCAACAGACGGCAATATGATATTTAAGAAAAACCTGTTTCCAGTGAACAAAAATAACATATAATATCATTGTCCAGTTCAGTTTGTTGATTAAGTGACTCAACACACTTATAGACCCGGAATCGGCTTGAGACGAACAGAAAGGGCTTTATGGCCAAGCAATAAAAGAAGAAAGAAGTATGAATGAAAGAGAGAGAAAGAAAAGCTCGTGAATCTTTAATTTTTTTTTGTGTTTGTTATTAAATACACAGTAATATGATATGTATCCAATAATTATGTGTATGTCCAATGTACGGCCGGGCACAATGAAACTATATCTGTTTCGTTAATGTAACTTCTATAGAACCTGTATTTCCACAAATTCATGAGATATAAATAATGTCCGAATGTTCTTAATATGCCACGTGGTGCCCAACGTGGTACACACAATGGCCTCGACTCAACAGTCATATCGCAGACGTTCAATGACCATTAATTTAAATCGATTGCTGATTCAATAGGTCGAATCATTGCTAGAATAATAAAGAGTTCAAATTTAAAAGCCTCCACTGTTCATTACTACGCCGCCAGTACATTGAATTAATGAAACTCTGTTTGTGGGGCAACATTAACTGCATACTATAGAGGTCATAACCTGAAGTCAAAATGAACAGAGTATACCTAAATTTCAAGGAAATACATATGGAGTGCGTAATACTTGCCCTTGTAATATCGGAATTATTGCATTGCATTTTGCTCTGTATAATTTTTATGCATAACTTACAATTACTTTACTGCTGTAGTGTATACCGAGGACGTGCTAAAGAAAGTCAAGATTACCCTTAACTGGCGAGCATGTTACGAAAGCACTCATCCGTGTTGGTGAGGTGAAAGATGTGTGTCAGAATTATAGCAAGTGGAAAGCTATTGTCTCCAAGTTTGTGCGTTCACCGCTAAAAACATTCAATATGCTGCAGACCTTCAGTTCCAGAACAAGTCATTAAATATCTCGGAGAGCATCGAGATTTCCGATTTCCGGGATTCCGTAGTCACTTAGATGGCAAAGTCAAGCTGGCGTCCAAAAGGCGGTATTTCACTTCGGAGCAGAGACTGCTACTTTATAAGTCACAAGTCCGTCCTCACATGGAATACTGCTGCCATCTTTGGGCTCCTGGATGCCAGCTTGGGCCCTTCGACGCGGTTCAAAGACGTGCTATGAGAATTGTCGTCGATCCTCTGCTTACAGATGATATTGAACGGAATGTCTTCGAGGAGAGACTTTGTATTCCTATGTCTGTTCTATCGCTCATGTAATGGCCAATGTTCTGAAGAACTGTTGGACATGATGCCCACAGCAACATTTTATTATCGCACCACTCGCCACCGGCAGGGAGTCCATCGTCACGCTTCTACTAATGTACAATTAGGTTGTGGAATGAACTCCTTGTCGGGGATTTTCCACAGGAATACAGCATAGAGTCCTTCAAAAGGAATCTGAGAATGGTCTTAAGAGGTTGGCAATGCGCTCGTGACGCCCCTAATGTTGCAGGCGTTCATAGGCGACGGTGAGACGGTGACCGCTTTCCATAAGACAGGCTATATGCTTGTTTACTGCCCACATAATAAAAAAAAAGTTACCATGATGTGAAAAGGGTGTGAAGTGTATGTCACGTGTGTGTATTTACAAAAGTTTTAGGTTTAGTAGAAGTAGATCTCCTTGTGAAAGAGTTCGTCTAAGGAAGCACTACCACCTTATTTCACAGTAACAACTGTTGTGGACAGGTGTGTACCACCAAGCACATGACTTGTTCGTCCCATCACCTGATATTATAAAAAAAAAACACACTCCCTGTTACGGTCACTGTGGTATTCTTAATTTAAATTTATTTGTAGTAACGTTGTCTATAATGTAGCGTAACATAACACGAATAAACCTAGCTTGACCAAATAACCTTGACACAATACATTGCAAATAATGGTAGTATACTATTAAGAGAACAGCCGGTAATTGAGAGTTCGACGGTTCGAATCTCTGTAGCGACATGTACTTTAATTTCTAAGGCTGGTTTCAGAGCAGTGCACCGGACGCGCGCGGAGTACGTGAGCGGAGTAACAAGTGTGGCTATAGAACATCGTTTTACAGTGACGCGGATTGCGCCGTACGGAACACGCTCCGCGTAAACTTGTTTTTTTTTCTGTTTGGCCCAATGGTTGACTGGTAGAGAATGCCTTGTGGCATTAAGTCCGCCATTTGTACTTCAGTGTTTTGTACAATAAAGTTTAAATAAATAAATAAATAATCACCCGTGTGTTCATTGTAGGCGACTTGTCTTCAGTGATTATCCTACTAAGTTAAATACTCGATTCAGAGCACTGCGGATTCTACGCATGCGGATGGCCCGCAGGCGGACAGTCCGTATGGACCTTATGCACAGCTGTGAAACCTGTCTAAGGTATGTACATTTCTAAATGTTTAATATCAGTGTCTCTCGCTGACGGTGAAGAAGAATATTGTGGTAAAACCCGCATGTCGAAGAAGATTGAGAACCGTTGGAAAACGTAAAATCCCCAACCCGCATTCGGCTTCATTCTGAAATATACTAACAAAAATTACTAATTTACCGTTTTCATTCTTATAATTAAATAAAAATAACTAAGTCTGACGAATTACGTTATTGATTTTTATATGACGAAGCCTGTTGCTGAATTATATTTGTGTCTAACTGGCGTACGTTGCGGATTGACATTTGTAATTAATTTAATTTTTAAACGAATATTTAACATTAGCAGTATGACTTGTAAACAAAGATAATGCTTTAAAATATCATAAAATATATTATCTAGAAAATTCTTTAAAAAAATTAACTTTACCTTATTTTTAATTTACCAAAGAACATATTCCAATTTACGCCGCATTCGATTTTTTAAAACTTCTACGAAACTATTTGTTCCAATCCAAATCGCGTATATTTGTTTTTGTAAACAAAACCAATGCTTCAACTGGTCACAGCTGGCTGTCAGCCGATAAAATAGCGAAAACCTAAGAATCCGATAAATCAAATTAAAAGGAAATCTTGTTTATTTCAATCACTTTGTTTTCAATGTAATGGGGTAAATAAAGACGGCATCCCTTGTGATGACATTCTATGAGTAATGCGCATTTCAAATTTGCTAACTAAATACTAAATTCAATTTGTTCAGAATAATATTTACTTATTTCTCCACAAAATACGTTTAAAATTAAAAGTAAAAATCTTCGTGATTTAAAACTCTGAGTGGCACTGCAACTGTTATGGACGGACAGCGTGTCGCTTACTCACTACTTATTCATCTCGTCATATGGTATCATAAAAAAAAAGAAATACGTACGTAAGGCTCTTAGGGTCGTATTCTAGAACTACTCAATGCTCAAGTCAGGATTGCACTGGAAACACAAGCACTGGAAATACGACCCTAATGGCAGGGACTTGAGTATGAATTCGAGTGCTTTAAACCATACTCAAATCCTGACTCTCCTGAGAATCCTGACAATGCTCACATTGAGTAGAGTTCTAGAATACGACCCTTAATCATTTAAGATACATGAATATAAAAGAGATGAGAAGGAGCTGTTGCTTGTTAAAGGCTTAACGTCTATACTACTATGCTCTAAGCTATACTACAAGTCACCAAGGAACGACCGAGGTTAGTGGGTCAAAACTCAATCAACCCAAAGCGCCGTCTTTAACCCTCAGCCCAAAATTGTAGGTAGAAACGGCGAATATGGAATTTGGTATAATTCCATACTTATTACAAATTTCGATGTAAAAAATCTTTTTTATATGAAAAAGAGGCACTTCCACACTAAAAAGAATGACAAGAGTAAGCATAATTGTGCTGTTCGGTGCACCGATGTAAAAGCTCACTGTTCCACACGCATTACGACCACGTCTTTTATAAAAAAAAAAGAATTTTGCTTGGATGAAATGCGCAACGCTCTGCTTTTCCATTTTGGTCGACACGTGTAATCAATATGACTGCCCCAGTTCATTCAACGTGGAAAGTGCACGTGACACGTCATGTGAATTACATTACAAAATTGTGTCGCAATAAAAATTGAGCCTTGTTTATTAATTAAACAAGGCTCAGTTAGTTTAATCTTTATGTTTGTTAATCTTTTTAGTGTGTTGGCTGCATATGGGCACTGGGATTTACCTATGGGATTTACATATTTGCATATGGGCACTGGGATAGCCTAGTTGGGAAAACTGTTATCGTCAATTTAGGAGGTTTTGGGTTAGATTCCCATCGCTGGGCGAGCACAATTGTGATAGTTTTTTTTATATATTAAAAGACCAACCGCATTAGTATGAAACTTGGTATTTTATTCCCAGAAAAGCCTCAATTTTTTTCCAACACATAAGCTTGAATTAAAATGCTTAGCAGAATAATAAACGAAATATCGTGACCTGCATTTTTTTATTGATTTAAAACAAAAAGCGTGGTAGATATGTTACATTAATTACCAGCAACACTGCGATAGTAAAAAAAGTTCAAAAGCAGCAACACTTAAACGCTAAACTAATCAAAAAATATTTATAATTGGATAAGTCCTTATGGGTGGAAAAAATCCATAGTATGTCAAAGTCAAAGTCAAAGTCAAAGTTTATTTATTCCATAGGTAAAATAAATTTACACTTGAAAACGTCACATTTAAGCTACTGCTCGTTCACTACGCTGACCTCCCTGAGAAGAACGAGCAAGAAACTCTAGGGATTGCTCTTTTCAAATAAACTTAAATGCTATGGAATACACTTTGAATCAAATTTGTGTGGATTCTGGAGCCATGTCGTCTTTCCATACATCTTTATCTAACACGTAGTCTTCAATTTTGTAATACGATTTTTCGATCAAAATATTTTTAATGTAGTTTTTAAACTTAGGAAATGATAAACTTAATATATGCTCCGGAATCTTATTGTAAAAAGGTATACAGTTCCCCATAAAAGAGTTGTTTACCTTGGTTAAACGAAATCGTGGTACCATGAGTTTGGATTTAGCTCTAAGGTTAATATTATGGATATCTTCTTTCTTATTAAAATTATGTATATTTTTACGGGCATATAAAATATTTGAGTAAATGTACTGTGATGCCACAGTCATGATACCAGTCTCCTTAAACTTTTCTCTGAGAGAAACCCGAGAGCCTAGACGGTACACAGAACGAATCGCTCGTTTTTGCAATACAAATATGGTTTGAATATCTGCCGCTTTACCCCACATGAGAATCCCGTAGGACATTGTACTATGGAAGTAACTCAAGTAAACTCGTCTAGCAGTACTAACATCTGTCAGCTCACGTATTCTGCGGACTGCGTATGCAGCGGAGCTTAATCTGCTGGCCAGGGAAGATATATGTGAAAACCATTGAAGTTTACTATCTAAGGTCACTCCCAAGAAGACTGCTTTTTTAACAAAGTCTAACTTTTCTCCGTTTATTTCTATGCTTGGACTAATCGATTTTACGTTATGTAATTCAAATTTAACACATTTTGACTTCTTGTCTAAGTCTATATCCACATTGGCTAAATCCAATAGACTAATTAAATTGCAACAACATTGACATCTGATCTGTTAATATTTTTTATGGCATTGGTCACTAGTACATTAGCCAAAAAATTACGTAAAAATCCGTTCCGGTCCGTGGGACTCCGTTCCTATTTACTATTTACATAGTATTAAAATTCCCTAACGAATTAATGGAAATCGCTGGTCAAAAAAAATTGTTTTTAATTCAGAATTTCTAGTTTTTGAGAGCTCGTTACAAAAAAACCAACTGATAGCCTGGTTAAGTTTTCCATTAATTTTACTATCACTAACGGAACTAGTGTTATCAAACAAAAAAGTTTTGGAAAAAGTGATTCTTCTTTATCTTTAGGCAAAAAACCTGGGGATTTAACCACGCAGGGATGAGCTAACAGGCTCGATTTTTATTATGGTCCTTCTCCTTCGACTATGGTTGTGGTTATTAAGATTCGAATTAAGGTTATTTAAACTATGGTTCTTCTACCGAATGAAAATGTCGTGACTAGAATAACGTTACGTTAAAGTTTTCAGGGTATCGTGTCTTTGATTAGGCTCTTCTCACTTTGAGCTATAACTCGCCTCAATTTCATTATATTAATATATGTATACCTTTCTTCATGATATCAAGCGATCGCGACCTGACAAACAAATCGTGCGTGCCTTACCCTTCAAAACCGGAACGCAATAATTCTCGCATTACTACCTGATGACAGAAGTAGGTAAGGTGGCAGTACTTCCCTGGACGAATTCTTTCACAAGGAGCTCTACTGCTACCTTCATCACGGTCATTATTGTCAACCCATTATATGACTCAATCCTGGGCACGGGTTTTGTTATTCCATTGATTACTCTATGGAAAGGGTTTTAGACAATTGTCCACCACGCTGTCCCAATGGGGGTTGGGGACTTCTCACTTTTTCCAAGGGTCATAAACCTTCTTCGACATGCAGATTTTATCATGATGTTATGCTATGTGTATTGCTACTAAACGTTAAGTAGACCACAGCGATTTGAACCGTGAACCTGTCAATTGAATAGCAATCGCTTTCCAATGGACTACCACCGCTCTATATTCGTCTGTTTCTGTATAAATGTCATAACTCTGCTATTGTATCGGCTTGCGTGTCTATAGTTTATACACTACCTATTACGTATAAACTACCGTATTTCCGATAAGTAAGTGCGTTAAAGAAACACACCGAGAAAGTTATACCTTGACTTGTCGAATTAAACCGGCACGTCTCGATTAATGCGCACGTTATTCCATGCGTAACTTTTATTAAAGAAAAATAACACTAAGTAATAAGACTACCTTATCATTCTACCCACGAGCGAGTGAGTTCGGACAATTTTCCTTCTTTTCTTATGTACATAAATGTTTCGACGAAGTTTTTTTACCTAAGTCCTTTGATAAAATGAGGTCGTACATATTTACTTATTTACGACGATATTTCAAAAACTTAAGTCGATTTCGAAGGTACGCTGTAATCATAGTCATTTATTCATTGCATCACACGGGTTATGTACAAAAAAATTATATTCCATTTGAAATAATTCACACGGTACTTAATTATTTAGTTAAATATATAAAACTAAAATTTTACATTATATAAATTTGTTTTAAATTAAAATCATAAAAGAAAATAATAGCAATAAAAATAAACTTAATTTATAATAATAAATTTAAGAGAATAATACAGTTAAAGAAATGTAATTAATAGCCTAATGTATGCCTAATATTGTAATATTACATGGTGTGCCTAATCATCATTATCTCAAAGCTTTCTAACCACTAACGTTAAACGCCAACTACTGCAATACAAGACATTTCCTGTTCAATATCTACTACTCAATTGGAGAATTAATTTCTTATACAAGCCGACGGGAATTGTATATAGAAATGGCAAAAAGTATCCTTGTGAAAACTCTAATATTAGATATTATTATCCTGTCACGAAAACAAAAGAAGGTCGTCAAACAACAGGGAAGTAGCCACCTTTTCCATTTCTGCCTCTAAGCACTAAAGTGAGCTTGTCTGCGTTCGGGTTTTAAGGATAAGGTTGCTAGTGAAATTACAAGCACATAACTATGCTGCAATTACTATGTACAGGCGTGTAGCTTACCACCAGGCGCACGACTTGTTTGTCCCATTATTGGTATCATAAAAAAAACATTATTACCCCGTCATAAAAAATAAAATTACGTCGTAAAACAACTTTATTTCTCAATTTAGAGGTACTTTTTAAGTTAGGCACTGAAGTTATTACGATTAAATCGATATAACATAACGTATTTAACAAGTTCTTAGGTTTGGCGATTGGTGCTCAATGGAAATGAAAGTGTTATTTCGGGTTTAAATTGCGTATTATATTGTCTTTTTAAATAAACCAATGTTTCGAACTCTAGAAAAGCCCATGGTAAAAGCTGACTGACGCGATTTGTATCCGAAGAACATAGTTACATTTCCAATGATGTATTTAAATTGAACGTGCGCTTTTGTCATTATCTAGATACTGTCAACACATCGCATTCTTCGTGCCGCATATGCAAAATGACAAGTTTTCAGGAGAGATGTTCAAAGATTCTACGAACGTCAATGTGATCCTCTGAAATCCCATATTGATTAAAAATAAAAGACAAGAAATAAAAACTATTAGATAGAGAAAGCTAGTATGAAAATTACTCAAATAAGCATTCTTTAATTATTACAAGACAGTACTACAAACATACGAAAGCATAAAAATTACTGCCTTTTTAAAATTACAATTTACTGAATTAGTATAGTAGAACAAAGTTGTCTTGTTACTGCTTGGCAGCCGAAACAAGTTTGGTGACAGCACTTCCCTAAGCCAACTCTTACACAAGGAGCTATACTGTTTTTTTAACCCGCATACTCATAGCCCCGCACTAGGGAAACCCTGTATCGCAGGTACCGTGGACTCACACGTGGACTCACAATTGACACCCAAACTTAAAAGAGAAATAAATGTATGCCATACACATATTGCTCCCGGCTCCGGAATTGAACCCGGGACCTCTGCTTGGCAGTCCAGCAAAGTAACCGTTCAGACACCGAGGCAGTTATTTATATATTGCTGTGTCTGCGTGTTGTATTGTATCGTATTGTCCATAATACTCAATGAGGGTCTTCGCATGATTCATAATTCAAAGTTTCGACTATATGCATATCGACTGTGAACTGGCAACCGGTACTATCTCAAAAAGAAAAGAATTTCGTTTGCTCCATTTATATAGCATCTGGTTAGAAGTAAGGACAAGTTGAATTAAGTCGATTGTTGTGCTGAAATTAAATGTATCTGAGATGGAATTTCTTGCATCGCTGCGTAGTATGAAATGGTATAAAATGGTATTAAAAAGTGAAATCTTTAGAAAATTAAGATAGTACCGGTTGCCAGTTCACAGTCGATATTTTGCATCCTCGGTGTAATAAGGCCAAGGTCACCTGCAAAATGACAACTATGTTCTACTATACCAATTTAGTAAATTGTAATTTAAAAAGGCAGTAATTTCAATGCTTTCTTATGTTTGGAGTACTCTCTTGTAATAACTAAAGAATGCTTATTTGAGTAAGTTTCAGGATACTTTCTCTACGTAATTTTTTTTTAATTATTTAAATTTAATATTTAATATTCGAGTGTAGTAATCTGAAATATTATTCAATAATTCACGTCAATATACTCGAATACTAGAGTAATAACAATTGTCACTGAAATTAGGTGGAGAAACTAATTTGAAAATCACTCATTTGTTTGTTATTGGTACTGGTTTACTTAAACGTAAATATACTTCACTGCGAATTTCATATAGTATAATGTTTTTATAGACATTGTTATTGTTTCATTGTTTTTTTTTTGGCCACATAATAATTTTTGTAAGAATTATAGAGAGCCGCGTATAGTTAAGATATAACAATAATACTTACTGTACACAGCGATTGTCCAACCTTTTTTGAACGGGTTAAATAACTGTTTTTATTTGCTGACCATCCAAATTTCTTTATATTTATTCATTTACAATTTGTGAAATAAAAAAATATATAAATATTTGGATTTATGACCTTACTTACACCACAAGTGGGATTTCTTTAATTAGTTCGACTTCAAGTTGTCTTTAATTACTCAAATTCATTTACTACTTTATGATATATATGTTAAAAAGGACTTATAAGAATCCATTGTGCAATCACTCTGATCCACCTTGCGTATTATGAAGTTTCATAACTTTTATGTTTACACCTCTTTATGCATCCTTCATGAAAGATGCCATTTTGCAGACGTGGCCTTATTACGCCAACACCACTCTTCTCTTGGTACGTGAGTACGAGCTCGTGTAAAGTGGTCGGTAAAATCAAAATCAAAGCCGCCTTTAAGCACCTTTACTCCTTTCCTTCTTTTTTACGCCTTTACTCGGTCATAAGAGGATAAGGACAAACTGTGCTGCATACCCCGTAGAGATAAAAGAAATGTTCACATTTTTAAAGTCTGATAAAAGTATCAAGAAAAGGATTCATCCAACAGTAAAGTACAATAAATAACAGTACTATTTGACGCCCGACTTTGAGGTAACCTTGTAATCTCACATATCGCATAAACCGGCCCACTGCTCTATTTGCCAGACAGTGACGTAGGTATTCCAGGAACAGTATCGAGTACATGCGCTACTATTGTTTCGTTTCGGAATTTAAAAGCCGAAGGAAACTCGAATTAAAATGCACGTTTTAAAGTTACGTCTTATATTTCTTTATAACTGTCTCTATGGAGACCCAGGTTCGATTCCTGGTTCGCAGAAATATTTGTATGGCCTACATTTTATTTCTAAGTCCATGTGTGTCCATGGCACTCGTGATACAGGATTTCCCTGGTGCGGGGCTATTAGAGTGTGCGTTGTTATTATTATTGTTTTAAAGTGAAGTGAATGTTGTGCATTGCTCATCGCATTAGCAACCAAAAATGTTTATCGCATTATGTACATAATCTGATAAAAAAAGATTGAGCAAAGTCGAGCAGTTTACGTCATATTAAAATTCTTTCGTCTACACTTACCTACTACCGTAATTAAATGGACGTGTTCTCTTTTTGATTGTGATTCTTGGGCCGATCACCACCAACCTATGAGGACATACGGACAACAACCTTTTACCAAGCTGTCAATGTTCTTTAAAAAAACTACATGCGATGTTATAGCCATAACATCGCATGCACCAATGCTACGATAGCTGGTGAACAAAAAATAAAGTTTTTCTCCCCTCGCAAGATTTCTCTACTTAGGCCAAGGCTAAACCTGATGGAGTCATCACACTTATGGCCACGGGATCGCATTAAGCGCATCAGAAAAATCCTTATAAGTGCGAAAAACATGTAGTGCGTTTCGCGAAGGCGGTGGCGGTCCGGACGGACGTGAAGTGTGCAACTCCGGCTCACCGGTTCAAGCCGATTCTGCGTTAATGAGTGTGGTGACCCACTAATAAAAAGAGCGACATTGGTCCAAATGATGACATACTACTTATTATTTTTGTTTAGCGATTTATTGTTACAAGCTGCTGTTAACAATAAAGATGAAGATAGAAAATTGTCTTATAATTTGAAAGTTTTTGTTATATCGTAAACATTTATAGTACGATAAAAATTGTGATTGTTTATCATGACACCTCATGTCGCCTGTTAATGTCACGATTAATCAATTAAAATATTGGTGGGGATGCAGAACACGTTTATTTTTCTAGGTAACTCTATCAAACTCGCCTATTGTGAATTATTTAACTTGTGAGAAATAATTGGTAACCCAGTTACTTCCCGTCTATTGTGCAAGTTTACGCCGCATTTATTTTACAACATGTCGTATACGTTAGATTGAACCAAATTGCGCATCTCTTTAACCCAATAATATTCTTAGTTCCTACGAGCTATTTATTCACATTGATTGTGACTGCAAAAAGAAAAATCGATTCGATTTTAAGTAATATCGATAATAGTGAAAAGGCATCAGGACCGGCAATGATGGAAGGGTATTCGAGTATATGGATACCGCTGTGCGACGAAATGATTCCTATTGGAAAATAAAATTTACTTACGTGATACAATAGAGTACATAGGTACTCTATGTGATCATAGTCTCTCTTAATCTGAAACTCATCCATCTTTATTTCATATGTAAGCAAATTACATTTGAAATCGTCATATTGATTAAACTCTACAACTCATTCGTAAGTTAGATTGCCCAGAAGAATGAGCATATAGCATAAGCACATTCAAATACATTTATCATTTACAATATTTATTTCAGAGACCTTAGATCGAGACTACCTGCAAAAACTAAACAGGTCAATACCTCGGATTTTTGTCACGGGTGTGATTTACAAATCTGTCGTTTTATCAAAGTATGTGGTTTATGCAAACAATAAACATTAAAAATGTTTGATTATTTAACACCAGTCTTACTGGTGTTAAGATTCTTTTCCTGGTACCACCGCACTGCCTAGGGAGAGCCCGCTCAATCACAAGCACAAGTGAAAGTCAAAGTCAAAAGATTTAGCCACGAACACAACACAGTATATTAGGTAAGTCAAATTACAGAAAATACAAACTTAAATTATATGTACATAATAGTACAGTCATCATTCACATCATAATTTTTTAAGAAATGAATATTCATTTGTATTTGAATCCATAAATCAGATTTTTTAAAAGGCGTGATTTTCAAAGTATAGTTTTACTGTTTGCTTGAATACAGTTATTTCTGTGTCACTGTCCATCAAACAGAAAACGTTATCTCCGACTACGCCACGTATCTTAGTTTTTTTTATAACACACCAAGTGACAGAACGAACAAGTCGTGCGCCTTGTGGTAAGCGACACGCCTATCCATAACAGCTGCAGACCTTTAAATCTTATTATCTTTAACCTTAGGGGCACTGACACTGCACCCGTTACGTCACAAAAAGAACTTTCAAGCAGAATCTGCAAGAATATCTTTTAAATATGCAAAAATTGGAACTATGAGTGGCTAAGGTGTTTGAGAAAAAATAAATAAATAATTAAATTGGATTGAATTGAGTTAAATTGAATTGGATTGAATTGAATTGGTTAGAATTTGAATTGAATTAAATTGGTTTTGTTTTGGGTTTTTACGTGGCGTCTCTGTCCCTGGCAGAATACCAGCGTCATCGTCAGAGCCTTTTCATTGCCATGGCTTCCAAGGGAGATACTAGTAGAATAATTATATTACTGTGTTACGTCTAAGTTAATGTCTGTATCATATGTCTGTGTATGTATTTGTCATGGTGGTGAATAAAGATTTTATCTATCTATCTATCTATCTACCTTGAGACATGAGTTGACAAGTCCCACGTGCCTGTAATTTCACCAGTATCCTTACCATTCCAAACCGGAACGCAGTAATGTTCACCTTACTGGTTGGCGGTATCTTCTTTTATATTAATAATAATGTAATATAAAAATGTGCCAGACAACCACACCAACTAAATAGTCTCAAACTAGGGTATTCTCTGTATATATGAAATATGTAAATATTTATTTATCAATTTTAAAATTTACCTTAAAGTGAATTTACATGGTGAATTTACAGGCACATGGTACTTGTCAATTGCAGCTGTTACAAGCGTGTACCTTACAATCAGACGTACAACTTGTTCGTCCCGTCACTTAATATTATAAAAAAAAATTAATTTGTTAAATATCATTAGCAAGAAATGTCTCTATGTTCTTTTACTATAATCGTTGTTTACTTTTGTACATTCATATTTATTTTCACGGGCTCGCATAGTATTATACTTGTTCGTTACGTTAATGTTTAATTCACTTTTATAATAGTTTTCAATATCGGCCAAATATTGAACTTTTGCTTCCACAGGAAGTATTTTATAGTAGGTAAATAGTTTATCATAGTCTCCCTTACAACTATAATTGGTTTTACGACATTTTTGTATGATTTTAAGTCGCTGAGGTATGATTCGAAGGTTCGGCCATAACAACTCGGGGATATATTAAGGGACATTGTGTCGTTTCATTAATAACACAATAACCTCAATATAGGGTACTAAAAAAACCATCCTCAAAAGTATATTGAAATCGGTTATTCGGAAAGTGCGCGATCCCCTAGTTTGCCACCCTTAGAGGTGGAAAGTTTTCTTCAAATTTAAATGGGACCACTACTGAGGTACCTTCTTTCCAGCAAAAAAGGATCATCAAAATCGGTTCACAAATGAGTTCTAAAAAACATGCAGTCGATTTGAGAACATCCTTCTTTTTTTGAAGTCGGTTCAAAACTACGCTAGCATTCTTTGAGAGCAGCTCATTGAACGTATTTTCTTTCCATAAAAAGTTAGTTTTATTGAAAGTAATAAATATAACACACCTTTGGTGTAATAAGGTCACATCTGATAAATGACAACTTTTTGAGAGAAAGTTTTAGGGTCGTATTCCAGAACTCTACTCAATACTCAAGTCAGGACTTGAGTATTGCAGTGAGCACTGAAAATCAAACTCAAGTCCTTGCCATTAGGGTCGTATTTCCAGTGCTCGAAATCATACTCAAGTCTGCTCAAATCCTGACTTGAGCATTGAGTAGAGTTCTAGATTAAAGTTCTATGAATGAAATTAGTCGATAACTTTTTATGCTTAAATAGGAGAGTTGTAATATTTCACATATACGTAATTTGTTTCACGTACTTCGTATTGATTATACTACTTTCAAAGTAATAAAAAGCAATTTCGACGTATGACCACATAATGGGTTTATTATAATACAAAAGGCATGATATAATGATGAACCCACCAAATGTGAATTAAAGACGAGGTATGAATAGGTTTATTTAAAAACAATCTTATCACATATTTATTTGTAAAGAAAATGTAGCTCCTAATCAAGCAGGAAGAACCTTCTAAAAGGTTTCGCGATATTCATGAAATGGCTATGTTATTTTCTATATACATTATCTATATCTACAAATTATGTATTTACCAGTAACTTTCCATGTTGTTGTTTATGTAAAAATGCTGTTTGTTCCATTATTGTTGTTTAGCTATTTACTCGGCTTATTAAATTATGATAATAACTGCATCTCGTTAATACGTAAATAAGTAATAATGCTTTATATGATATCTAAGTATAGATTCCGGAACGTCTGCTAGTTTTTAAATGGCTGCGGTTCGTTCAAATAATAGATAAAACGTCAAAACCCGTGGAGATAAATTACTATTCACATTTTAGCATTGTTGCTTGTTTGACGTCGGCTGACTGCGGCTGGCTGGCTGATCCCACCCACAGCCACAGACGATGGGCTCGTTTTCTTTTGTTTAGCTGACAGTGTCAAAGTATGTGAACGATTAGAGCAGACAAATAAAGAAAGCCTCTAACCGTAGACGTCTCATTTTCTTTCTACATGTTATATATTACAGCCTCTGTGGGCGGACGGTTACAATGCTGGACTGCCATGCAGAGGTCCCGGGTTCGATTCCCGGGCCGGGAGATATATTATGTATAGGTATGGGTATGTATAGGTATGATTTACATTTCTTTCTCTCGTGAATTTAGGTGTAATTTGTACCTATGTGTGTGTCCACGGCATCCGTTACAACTGATTTGAAGACCGTCTAGGCGCGAGCACTATGTCGGTATGCTTCGTTATGTCTAAGGATACCGCGCCTTAATTGTCACCAAGGAAAATGAGTTCATCCATGGAAGTACTACCACTCTACCTATTTCTACCGCCAAGCAGTATACTGAGCATTACTGCGTTTCAGTTTTGGTACACGGGACTTGTCAACTTATGTCTCAAGGTGACAGGCGCAGTGGCAGTGATCAGATCTTTGTGATTTAAAGCTCTGAGGGGCGCTGTAACTGTTAAGGATAAGCGTGTCACTTGATATCATAGACAAAAGCCGTGGTGCATCTTAATGAGGAGAATATGCGTGTCAGGATCGTAGCGAGCGGAAGTCTTATTTTATTTTATTTTATTTATTGAGGTATACCAACAGCATAAATATAATATTATACAAAAAGGTTACATAATTAATAGAATTAGTCTTATATATATGCCTATTATTGGTACACACAACTTTGTCGAACTTAATTAGTAGAACTAAACTAGAATTTTATAAAAACATATGGAAAACAAAACAATAAAATCATACCCTTTTTTTAAACAAAACAAAAACAAACCATACAAAAAAAAACCCATACGGAATTACAAATTAGGATGTTGCTTCGAGTACTGTCAACAGTTTCAATTTAAACATTTTTAACGTATCGTTGAAGATATCCAGCTCTGGTTGGTTAGCTGACATATAATTGTAATGGGAAAACATTCTCGATAGTGGAAGATGAAAACCTAAATTAGTGCGGCATGGAGGAATATTAAATAGCTTAGTTATGCGTGATCTGGGATATTTGTATGTAAGTCTTGAAATGTATGTACATATGTATGTCTGATACTCCTTTACTCTTTTTTTAAAATGTTTCCGATACCTGTCCTTTGGTTACTCTACTGCGTGTTATTGATTTATTATAAGAATGATATAACTAAGATGAGTTTGCTAAATCTATTGTAGACTATTGTGTTTATTACCAATAGTGCTCCTTGCTAAGAGTACCCAATGCCACTTTAGTGTAGAAGGTAATGGTTAACTGCAGTGTTGTGATTAATTTCATAAATTTTTCGTAACTTTTAAACCTCTCGCGTAGTATGTGAGTAAATTTTGTTTTCAACACCATTTTCGTAATTTTTGAGGACAATGAGAATTTTCAGATTCAACTATATTTGTTATTGTAAATCATAAATAATTTACGAACGCACCCAAATCAGAGAATAAAATAGGCGAAATGCATTCGTTACTGATTAATGTTTGATTTTTCTTAAGCATTACTACTTTTTTGTTTTGGATTGAGGCGTATTTAAAAATAATCTTTTACAGTTAGATTTTTTTTATTAAAATAACCAAAAATATTAACGAAACGTAATTTTCGATTCAAGGGCCGTGGTTAACTGCGTGAGATGTGATGTTCGCAACATATTTAAAATTCAGATTTATCGTTTTGGCTCTTAGATTACATAAAAAACTGATTGTCATATATCACACTACATACGTTTTACCACCGAGCATGGATGTCTTCTTAAATGACGGTAAGGAGTTAAGTTTTAAAAATAAAGTACAAATTATTCCAGTGACACATTTATTACAAAACACTTAGAAAGTAATCACTACTACAATCCATATCACAGATAGAGATAACTAAATTTTACATGTATTTAAAAATTAAATTTAAAATAACTTTTATTTATTTAATAAGTCGCTAAAGATCATTAAAATTTAATTCATTTTACAATGATTTTCGATTAATGCTACTTTATTATGATCATTACATATTACAGTAGAAATACATCACTACCATAAACACCAAACACTGTGATCTCACATCAAATGTTTATACGAAGTGATCGTACATTCGCCCACCGCAAAAATGTATACAAACAGTCAACATTTCCTGTAGAAAATTTAATTCTACTTCCTTGATATAAGGTTTAAATCGGCTATTTCAAAAAGTGCCAGTTTGTTTACTTAACAGAAGTGTATATGCTGTATATATTTACACTGTATACAAGTTTTTGGTTCTATTACATAGTTTTAATAATTAATAGCTACTTTTGCTTATCGTTTACAAGATATGATCTTTCTAATCACTAAGTACTGTAACCGCGACTAGCAGTGTATTTTTCTGGATAGTATTCTATAAATAAGCTACTTATCTTCGTGATCATTAACTCTACCTAAATCCCACAGCTATAGGACCTTCTAAGAAAAAGGTTAAGGGTTGACGTCACACGTTTTCCAGGGGTTGTGAACCTTCTTTGGCGTTTTGTTCTCGTGCTTCCTTCAACGTTAGAGGGAGGTTTGTATTAATCATTCACAAGTGTAAATAACTTAAATATTTAATTCATACATAAGTTCATGTCGCCACAGGAATCGAGCCGTCCACCTTTCTATTGAAAAGTAACCGTTTGCTCACTAGGCCACATTCGCTTCTGGATGAGTCAAAGGCAAGCAAGCCAAAACGACTAGCCGGCAATATTTGATTTTGAAAGTTAAGCAAAATCAGACATTCTATTTTGTTAGAACAAAATTTTCAAAGTAAGTGTTGTACACTTAGTGAAACGACGCACAATATCAGGTAATTGAATGGAACTATGGTCTTAAAATAAACATTAGTAGCAATTTTTTCCCACTACACTATTAAATATAATAACCGATAAACTGACCGATAAAGCTGTCAAAAGATATCATTATATGAATTTATTATTTATGAGAAAAATATACGATTATGACTCATAATTAAAGATAATTTGATAAGCTCTACAAATATAAATGTGACTAGGCGCCATAATCACAAATACATAATGAAACAACAAATTCTAATCTGAACCAGGACACTACCTCGACATCAACAGGGAATTACAAAAAATATGACGTTAAAATGACATGGTTCAAAATTCCTTATCTAAAAGATAATCAGAAACTTATCTTTAATCTGCCAAAAATGCTCTTAAGTATACATATAAGATCTTTCGAATATATAATAATTAGTTTACTAAAACAAACTACAATAAATAATGATTTATAAATAAATACCTCACAAACTCTATTGTATAGCGTATCACAAAAGAGAATGCCAACACGTATTCAAATTACGCTTTTCTTATTTAAAACTTATGAAACTAAGGTAATTTTTAATTATAGCAAAGCTTTGTGCACTAAAACACTTTCAAAACTCCTCTGAAAACTTTCCATCTTCAAAGAAACCTGTGATCTCCAACAACAAGATGTGAAATTCACTTTGACCTTTAGGATTTAAAATTTCACTTCAACATTCATCGAACTCAGGCAGCGCTGGAAGCAGTAGACATTGTCTTCGATGCTTTCTCTTATGCACCATTGTGAATTTCTTCAGCTCAATGTTACTGCACTCCTTATCTTCCGGTAAAGGGGGAAGGCTCCTCTTAGGCCGCCGAGGCACAATGCATTCTGTTGCAAAATTATTTTGCTCCTTACAACGTAGCATATCCACGTCAGGAGGAATCACTGGGAACGTTAACTTTACCAACATTGTATTTTATATGTAAACGGATAACGTTGCTTTTCGAACGGATGGAAATTAAAGAGACTAGGCACACACAAGCGGTCGCTACGATGTCCGAGTTCAAACTAATGGCGGCGAGTCGACTCAACGCAACTATCGCGTGGTGTAAATTTAGTACTGTAGCAAAACAAAGCTGTTTTTATTGGTGTCGATAACGCGTAAACACTAAACAGGGCACCATGCCAACTGGTTATTGCCTTGTAGTGAAACGTAGGTGTAACATAAACGGAAATTACTTTGATGTATAGGAAATTTAAAGTTAAAAGTCAACATTGTAACAATGGACGCATATCATTTTGGAGCTAAAACTGTGCACTTTTGAAGGCTAAAATCACGTGGTACACATTTATTTGCATATTGTTTCAAGGTTACTCGAGCTATGTTAAAATAAAATTCACTTGTGCCTGTGCGAAAATATTATTTACTCTCGTCTTCGTAATGGGATTTACAACTGAATATACCTACTGAATAAACAAAGCAAATACGAAAATAAAATTTTCTGAAAGAACTTTGTTATCAATATTTATATTTCTTTTTTATTCCACTACTTTGTTGTTATAATTGATTCAAAGATCAAATAAGTGAAAATGTCGCTGTTTCAAGTTCATCCGGATCAAAGGAATTTTTCATTGAGTTTGTATGATGTTTATATCAATCATTTTGTTTCCAATTTAAACGCTCTTCGAACATAATATGCTTCAATGTACATCCAACTCTAAACCTTTTTTTGTTTTCATTAAGAGTCTCACAGCCTCAAATGGTTTTGGTTGATTCCGCACAACAGAGTCAGTGTCGAATCAATCACTTTGAAAAAAATATATAGTAAAATCGGACGTAGTTAAGCAAAAAGGATCCAATCCACATCCAGTAAATTTTTAGATATGGTAGTTTAAAGTTTGTAAGCATTTTCTTACTCTTGTTTTATTTTGAAAACTTATATATTCATGTAACTCTAGAGGTATTTGTCTAAGTTTTTATATTATGTATGCTTTGTTGTGAATAGTTTAGTATTTTATGAGATATTTAGGAAAATATGGCTTTGGATCTTTTTTGATTAATTATATGTTTAATTGTAGTAGCTCATAATTTCGTTTCACAGTAAAGACCCGTTTATTAAAATTATTACTCTTTGGTATTTATCTTGAATAAAACTATGAATATTGTGTGAAAAATTCTTGTTTACGTTAAAATTTACAACTATTCGTCTTAGTAGTATAACAGAACGGATCTTATAATTAATGTTTTACCTATTCTGAGATCACTTTTTCAAGTACAACAGTAATCAGTCTCATAAATTGCTAATATATTTCAATCTATATATATAATATAATCTATATAATCTATATATATAACTATATAATATATAACTATATAATCTATATATGTAATATATAATCTATATATATAACGATTAATCAAACTCTATCTGTCTTATTTGTATATTCGTCTTCTTGATTTTCAATTACAGAATCAAGTGAGCCCCCAAACGCATCGATGTTATCCACAAGACTAGCATTCCTACTGTATTCTTACTGTCAAATAAAAATGTGAATCTGCCATATATGTGGAATGGTATCTTTTGTCAAAAAACATATTTTATTTGATTTTTACTTGAATCGTTTTTGCTCATCTACGTGGTAAACTTTTAAGTCATTTTTGATAATGTTGTACATTGGATCCTTTTTGCTTAACTACATCCAATTGAGGATATACTGCGTATTGCACGGTCTGCCTTTACCTCGAAATTTTACATGAAAACCCAATATTTTTCGAATGGAATTTAATTTCGTTTCTTTAAAAAAAAAATATTCTGAAATAAAGCCTACTACTAGGCTTTATCGCAGAATAATTTTTTTCCATGCCGCTTGACCCATGCAAAATGAACCGTATTAGTACAGGAAGAATTAGTATTCGAGCTGAGATAGTGTCGATTCTTAACAAAATCGTGATCATTCGCGAAGCTCTCGTCAATGATTAGGGGTGGAGCTTTTGAAATCGATCGCCGCATTTCCGGGAGCAAATATTTGCGATTAATGGAGGGTTGTGTTATATTACACTGACACTCTCGCAACCATTAACGTTACAGGACGCATTTGCGCGAATTTTTGTATATTTATAGTGTCTATTGGGAATAGTCCAGTACAACCGCCCCTATTTCTTCGAAAGCTCAAGATTTTTCCCTGATAGTCCAGTGCGTCAAGAGGTAATTATTCATTATACACGCCCGGTCAGTCACACCATTGCTCTATAATATATATCACATATTAATATAGTCTATATTAATACGTGATCAGGAGTTTTATTTTTAACGATGAGTGACGAAGATTACTTTTATTGATTTTCCAATGACAAAAACTTTATTGTATAATTAATTGATTAGTAGCAGTAGAGCTCCTTGTGAAAGAGTTCGTCCAGGGAAGTACTGCCACCTTATCTTTGTCTGCCGCCATTCAGTAATGTGATCATAACTGCGTTCCAGTGTTGAAAGGTAAGGATGCTGGGGAAATTACAGACAAATGTCAACTGATGTCTCAGGGGCAGTGCCCCCCAGATCTTTGCGATTTGAAGCTCTGAGCGGCACTGCAACTGTTAAGCCACCAGGCAGACGACTTGCTCGTCCCGTCACTTGATATTAAAAAAAAGAAACTTTTGTTTATACTTTTCAGTCGTATAAAATTCGCACTTGTAATAAAAAAATAAAACAAAGCAAAAATATTTTATTTCAGATTTCATATTATAATATTGTCATATTTAAATTTAAAATTTAGATAATCTATATTGATTTTAAAAATTGAAACAAATATTTGAATTGATTAACATCTACAGATCATACATAGATCATAAGTACTTTTGTTACTAACAAAAGTCTTATGATCTATGTGTTAATAGTAATGAATGACATGCAAGTGACAAGCGCGGTTTATGTGTGGACAGTCAAAACCTGTCCACTATCAAGGATAGGATGAAATTGGAGCTGGCTAGTACCCTGCTCGACAGTAACGATGCGCGCTTGCGTATGATTGTACAGAAGCAGGCGACTTGAGCCGCTGCGAACATGCCCGTTGCAGTACCGGGGCAGCTCCATCAACGGAGGACCCCCTACGACTTTTGAGAGTACTTCTCACACAGGCTACACATGTAGAAAGATGTACAAAAAAAACAATTATAAATACACTCAAAAGAATGTCTCGATTATAAGTAGGTACTTAATGTAATAATGTATTCCTTTGATTTTTAAATTTGCGTCAGTTAATGACAATTTCGTATATTTTACTTTTTATATTACGAATATAGTACAAGAAAACAATATGAAACAACAGGAAGGTGTACAGGATGTGTTAATAAATATAATTTACCGCCATGATGATTCAGATAATATGATCATATTTTTTCCACTGCCATTGCCATGTTCCAGAATAAATTGTTATTAATTTTTGTACATATATATAGGTACACCTACAATCCCCTCTTCTACATTGATAATGCTCTTTTTAAGTAGTAGCCTTTCGTGGATCTATCGTATTTTAAACATTCATATACATCATCACTTTCCATTAGGTGGGATGGAGGTCAAATGTGCACTTATCTTTTAATAATAAATAAAAGTCAAAAACTGTAAATATGTTTTGGGTTGGTCGAAACTGTGGTCAAAGACTTCAATTTATTCTACTACATTATATCGTTGACTGTGTGAAAGTATAAATGAAAAACACTAAAAAAAATCATTCTTTAATCAATCTTTTGCAAAATAAAACTGTTTTTCTTGGTTCTATATCGCATATATCAACCGTCCCTATAAAGGCCCGAAACATTGATTTATTTGAAGGAATAAATAAACGGGATTTAGATCCGAAACAACGGTTCCATTTCCTATGTGGAACAATCACGAAAATCTAAAAACTCGACACACGATGATGACATACATTTCACGGATAATTTTAGAATTTCCGTTTTATAAAATTCCCGTTTCACTTATAAAATACATCTCTAAATGTCGTTCGATGATCTCTTCGTTATGAAAGTCGTATCCGTTCAAAAAATTTTGTGAAGACAGAAACAAGTAAAGATTTTAAGGGCTATATCGGGCGAATACGGTGGAAGAGGTAAATTTTTTTCTCTGGGCAAATCTCTGTTGTCGAGAAGATTCGTTCAGATGTTAGTCATTCGTCGTAGTCCATTGGCCGCAAGATGGCAGCACGGTATATAAAATTTCAGTAAAATCAAAACGTAATTTGCAAAGAAGGTCTTACATTTTCAACGATATAAGAACCGGATAAAGTTTAAATTATATTAACAGTCCATAGCTTGTTACGTCTTTTTAAATTAGGAACTACGACCAATCATTATCAAGATTCCATAGTGTTTATCATTTGTTTGTGTGTGTTTTGGCGACCGCGGTTCTGATAGTAATCGAGGCTTATGGCACTTCCATTGTTTTTTTCTTCTGTGGTTCCAGCCTTTCACATCGTCGCTCTTGCCACCACCCTTCCGTTGGCGGGCTGAAGTAACATTATCCCAACCTAACTCTCTGCCAAGATTAGCGAACCTACTAAACTACTACGCTTAGTACCTTAAAAAAGTCAGAGAAGTTTTTAGTACATAAGTATATCGTGTATATTTTCTATATACATTGTGTGTGGTAAATAATATCTCGTTTACATATTTTTGTTAAAAAAATTACGTCACAATTGTAGGCTACAACGGCTGCATTTTTAAAAAACTGAATATGTCTATTAATAAGTTAGAGGATATTAATAATAATAAATTGCCTGAGTCAAAGAGAAGGAAATATTGTGTATTTTGTCTATCAAAAATTCAAAGACGACAAGTCAATGTGCGACAAATGTAAAAATCCCATTAGCGCAAAGCACAACTCGAGTACTTCTCCTAAGTGCCTTAGAAGCCAATTTTTTTTAAACTTACATTTTTTAAATAAACTAAATTACATAAAGTTGATTTTCTTGAGTTATAACTATAAATCCCAAGAAGAGATCTCAAAATGTTTTTAGTTTGCAGCGTTAGAAGGACCTGTTTTTGTTATACATTAATTTTTTTAAATGAAAACATTAATAATCTTTAATCTTTTAGTGACACATTTTAACAGACACAAAAAATTATATACACAATCAAAATTATGTGTACTTATACGTTCACAAGTCGAATAGGCGTATGGTTATCTTTAACGTACTATAAAAACATGGTTAACGTTGTAAAGGACAACATGATCACAGTAAATAAACAGCAAATTCATAGCTTCCTTAGCAACTGGCTGCATCCAAGATCGTAACATTGATGATGGAGGCGTTGGACGTGACTCATGTGTCACACTTGGACGTGCCAATACGCGACGTGACCACACGTGATAATTGTAATTTGTCGCTATTTATTTTACGATCCATCAACTGTTGCGTGTCATATGCCAAAACGGTGCTTCAATGTTATACAAGTAATAAGTAGTGCACGCCAAATGTTTATGTTACATCGCCCCCTTAGTGTAATAAGGCTACATATGCTAACGAATGTAGTCCATAACTTTTTATGCTTAGTTAGGAGAATTATAAAAGATAATTAGTAAGTGCACGTTATATGATACTATTATATGGTACCCTCGATTATAATAAAGCCACATATTGACCGTAGTCAAAGTCAAAGTCGTATCATATTTATTTGATACGTAAGCAAATTACATTTAAAATCGTCATATTGATTAAACTCTATTGTTACAGCACTTGATACGCTGCACACATGTTTTTAGGTGTATCCCATTGGCGTATTCCATTTTAAAAATGCTTATGAAATTCAAAGAAATCAATAGAATATAATCATCCAATGAATTCCTTCACACATCGACCTCAGGGGGAACGAGGTTGTGGACCAACTCGCAAAAGATGCTGCGATGAGTGATGAACTATCAACTGACTTTTTATCGTAGCATCTTACATAAGCTCAAAAAGAACTGCTACGATCTTTGGTCCGAATATTTTGATGAAAGAACCTTGACAAAAGAGATGGTTTAAACTATTCAGCCTACACTCCCTCGTTCTCCCTGGTTTGCTGAGCACAAAATTATGAGACACGATCTAGTTATCGCTTTAAGACTACGTTTCGGTCATATTCCACTGAATAAATTTGCATTTATAATGGGAAAAGCTGACAGTCTAAATTGTGGATTGGGGGATTGTTTAAGATGTTTACCACATAATTATGGAGTGTAAACAGAACGAGGATCAAAGATCTGACTTACAAAATAAAAATAATAATATTGGTAATGTAAACTGTATATTGGCACCTCCGTATAGTGTAGAGGCGAATATGCTATATAATATAGTGGATTCCGGACTGAAGAACAGACCAAACTAATTAATTAAGCTTTGTAACCTTTTTGTTGTGTGTGGTGACGTGCTGATTGGAACAAAACCCTCTTCAAAAAATAAAGATTAAAAAAAACTCTACAGTTACTACATAAGGCAGATTCCCCTTAGGACGAGCTAACGTCGCTAGTACAAGTATACTGCACTAAAAATTTTAAATTACAGCACCATAATTAATTTTCAGGCATGTAAAAATAAAAAATATGGATATCATATCATGATATATGTATGTATTTATCTAAGCATTTGTATAGTGTACAAATTCGTATAATAGTTTAAGATTTTGATATTGTTCTTTTCCATTACATAATTTTTGTTTTATTGTGCACTTAAACTCGTCTTTGTAATTTTCGTGAATTTTCGAAATAAGCAGTACCTTTTGTGTGTTTTCTTTTTTACTAAATGTGATTTGTTTTTTTGTGCAATAAATTATTAAATAAATAAACAAATAAAACATCACTCGTGCTAATAAACCGTTCCGTATGATAATATAAATAAATCACTCAGTAGCATCACCGCTTCTAGTGCAAGAGCTCGTCTAGGAAAGTACTGCCATGTTACCTATTTGTAAATAAAATAATATCTCCATGAAGCAAATCTTATCTACAATATTTAAAGCACTTTCCCTTCTTGTGACGCCCTCTAGGTATAATATTTTCGTAGGAAGGATTTTTGATAATAAGGTCTCAGAAAAAAGGAATCTGGCACAAGATCGTGCAGTATGAGCTTCCTCGTGTTCCTAGGTTTGACCGCGTTAAAAAATAAACAGGGTTCAAATTGTTGGCGCGCAGGCCGTAGCAGCAGTAGAGCTCCTTGGAAAAGAGTTCGTCCAGAGAAGTACTGCCCACCTTGCCTATTTCTACTGCCAAGCAGTAGGTAATTCACACATCAAAAGTATCTAGAGATCACGCACGTTTTTGCTAATTACTGAAAATCAGGTCAATTTCATTTTCTCAAATAATAACATTGACAAAAAAAATCATCGGTGTTAAAAAATTCAATTAATAAAACTTATTAATTCAGTTAAAAAACCTGATTTACATGTGCTTCATCTCTAATTCTTAAACACTTTTGAAGTGCGTATATTACTATGTTACCGTTTTGAAATCACAGTCACAACGGCCTTGTTATGTCTCAGGGGGGACGTAAGTTGTCAAGGCCCTTGTGACTATAATTTCAAAACGGCAACACACACAACATCTTTGTAATTTCAAGCTCTAAGTGGCACTGTAACTGTTACGCACGTGCCATTTACCACCAGCAACATGACTTGTTAGTGTCGTCACTTAGTACTATAAAAAAAATCCCAATTTCCAACATTTACTCCAGCTTAGTCAAAGTAATTGATATTTTAACATCAGTCCTCTGTGTCATGTTATTCGAGCACTAATATGTCTCATTTTCATGTAGTGTTAGCCAAAAGCTTATTAGATAATAAATATCACCTGTATGTTATAAAATATTAAAAAGTCATTTGTAATACAGGTTTCATAATTAATATCTTAGAGGATGCAAAAATCTAATATAGACAAGGTGACACAAGCTGATACATAAATAAGCGTTTGCCTTTATCAATTTTGTCTCCTCTTAAGGAAAAAAAATGTTTTATATTTCATAAAATATAATAATTGTTTTTTATACCAAACAATAGATTTACGAGCTAATATAAAAAGAAAACGATGTCTTTTAAAAAAGAACTTATGAAAAGGCTTCCATTTCTTTTTTTTCAAAGGCTTTCACTCACGGTACAAGCGCCTATAAAAATATTATATACAAATTGGACATAGTTATGCAAACTAGAACCAACCCACAAAATGTCACTTTCGAGATAATTAGATTTTTGTAAAAACAGTGTGAAGACATAAATAGGTAAGTTATTTAAGACAAATAACGTGAGTTATGTGTAGCATTGCGAATGATATAGGGAAACACATATTATATTATATAGCAATAAATAGAAAACATTATGTATCTTTTTCTTTAACTAACGAGAACAATGTTCTAGTTTTCGTAATGAAAACGCTAAAGATCTACAGTATTTCAATGCATGTGACATGGATCCATTTAGCATATTTAAAAAAATACATTATATGAAGTTAAGCAGCATGGTTCTTTTTAGCTATTAAAAAGTTACTTATTTACAGTTGGTACCTTGAAGGACTTTTATTTTCTCCGTTTTGGATTGGTGTATTGCCAGGATCTTTTGTGAGCGGGTAAAGGACACGTCTGATATTCTACCTAAACACATAACTCAATTTCACTCGAGGTATTGGTTGGTTCTTGTTTGCATAACTATGTCCAATTATAATAATGTATCCTCTTTTAAATTACACAATGAGAATGACTTATAGGTTAAATAAAAAAATAAACGTTTGGTCGTTCTTTATGTAAATGGCATAGAGTTGAAGTTCAATCTTACCTTATAAAGTTAAGCATCTTGTTGAGTAATAGATATTAAAGTATATAAAGTGGAACACAAGACATGTAATGCGTCAAATATTATAGTTCAAAATTATACCTTTAGCCATTTACAAAACGTTCAATAGCTTGTGGCTGAGAGAACTCTACATAGCAATTAATTCAATAAGTTTAACAATAAAGCTTTCCATATTACATCATGTCATAATCAAGAACATGCTAGAACTTAAACTGTCCCTAGGGGCAATGGTCGAAAACGAGTCAATTGGAAAATAACCCTTTATAGTCGTCTAACAATATAACAATAAGAATTTATAGCATGGTGACTTATACTGAAGAAAATTCTAGAACCTCGGAATATTCTTATAATAAATAACATTTATTATTATACGAGGCCTGTACCCCACCTACAGTGGGGTCGGGCTCGGCCTGTGGCGCGTGGTCGGTTTCAGTTAACGGGGTGTGCTCATGCTCTTCGGTGGCACAGCAGTTAGTAGTATGGGCGCTTGATGAGGAGGTCGATTTCCGATTTATGCCAATTTAAGAAACGAACGTTTCTAAGTTGGTTTTGGTCTGAGTATTCTGGGTTATCGTTGATTTGATATTCATAGTACCTACATAGTACAGGAAGTTCGGCAGTAGTTTGGCATTTTTTCCCGCTTAATACTTATCTTTGGCATAGCTTTCAAGAAAATGAAATCTAAATAAAGATGGTTGAGATACAACAACGCTATAATAAGTATCTCATTTCCACTACATCGGGAAGCATGCTTTACATTTTTACAATAGTGAGATCTTGTACTCGTAATCTATTACGTCTCCGTATATTATTTCCATTTGATGGCGTGCGGGCGCTTCGGGCTTCGCCCTCCTCGGACCTCGGCCTCCGGCCTCGGCACTTATGGCTTTGTTTTAAAAAAAATTAAATAGCTCTTTAATGGCGGTCATATTAAAAAATTGCAAAAATATATTTTGACCACTAATTATTATCACACAATCTTAGAAATCTTTTCGTGCCAATTTTCAGTCCGAGCAAAGCAAGTATTTTCAATAGCCATTTACATAAAAAATTACGACTATATCGAAAAACGGCAGAAACATTTACCCCAAATTGTGATTGAGTGCCATTTTCAGTCGAATTAGAAGAAATTTTTATCTACCGCACAAAAAAGTTTGTATGGCAGCCATATTGAAAAATGGCGAAAAATAAATTTTGACCGCTAATTATTATTAAACACTCATAGAGACCCCGGCATGTCCACTTTCAATCGAATTAGAGCAAATTTTTATCTGGCGCTAAAAAAGTTTGTATGGCGGCCATATTACAAAATAGCGTAAAACCATTTTTGATCACAAATTATTATCAAGCACTCCTAGAAACCCACACATGCCAATTTTCAAATGGATCAGAGCATTTTTTTTTCTGCCGCTAACGAACGCATCTATGGTGGCCATATTTGAAAATGGCGAAAAACCAACTTTGACCACAAATTCTTATCCAGCACTTCTAGAGACCTCTGCAATCAATTTTCAGCCGAATCAGAGCAAGTCCGTTTCGGCAGCCACTTTTGACGAAAAAAACGCTTATATGATAGCCTTATTAAAAAATGGCGAAAAGAAACTTTTGACCCCACATATCATACAAAAGATATAGGAACTTTTGTAACGATCTACTTAAAAAAGTTAAAAGCTGTTATGATAAAAAAGAATTGGAAAAAGCTGGTACAGACAATAAAAAGGTTTGGAAATATATAAAAAAGGTAACCTACATATCGAAACAGCATAAATCATCTACAGGATTATTAAAAAGCCACTCATCTGATCGTATTGCTGTTAACAAAGCAAATGAATTTTTCGTTAATGCAGGTAAAAATCTGGCACAAAAAATCCAGAGTTTTCCGCTTACTCAACCACGTTGCTCTCAATCAATCTGTAGCAAGTCTCTGGGATCATTTGTATTATTAGATACGGATGAAAGTGAGGTTGAAAGAATAATTGTAAGCTTAAAAAACGATAGTGCTACTGGTTGTGATAACATATCTAACAAAATACTAAAACAATTCAGGCACATTCTACTTTCACCGCTTACGGTCATTTTGCAAAAATGTTTAACAAAAGGAATATTCCCCACGTGTTTAAAAAAAGCTGTTGTGGTCCCGGTACATAAATCTGGTAACCAAGAACAAATAACTAATTATAGACCTATTTCGTTACTGCCAGCAATATCTAAAATATTAGAAAAACTTATTAACAATAGACTTGTCTTGTATTTGGAGAGACATTCCATATTATCTAAACCACAGTTCGGTTTTAGATCTAAATTATCGACATCTGACGCCGTGCATCACCTTACGAATTTTGTAGCAAGGGAACTAGACAAGGGTAACAAAACTGTGGGTATTTTTCTAGACCTAGCGAAGGCTTTTGATACAGTTTACATCCCTGTGCTGTTACAGAAGCTTGAATCGCTTGGTATAAGAGGCATACAGCTTAAATTATTCGAAAACTACCTGGAGGACCGATCCCAATGTGTTAAAATAGGTGACATTCACAGTTCTGATCTGAAGTGCACTTCATTTGGAATTCCTCAAGGAAGTATTTTAGGACCAACACTTTTTCTGATTTACATTAATGACCTTTGTAACCTAGATTTACAAGGTGGAAAGATCATATCCTATGCTGATGATACTGTTCTACTCTTTTCTGCAAACTCTGACAAGGAGGTATACGACTATGCACAGCGTGGATTCAATATAGTAAATAACTGGCTCCAACACCATTTGCTAACACTAAATACGGATAAAACTTGTTTTATACAATTCCATATGCGGAAATCAAAGTCATTTATATCTAACCCTAAACTATATGCTCACCATTGTTTTGACCCTACTAACAACCTGTGTAAATGTCCAGACATTGCTATTACTAACAAGATAAAGTATTTAGGTGTTATATTAGATGACATCCTATCCTTTAAACACCATATCGAAGCACTAAGCGCCCGACTCCGTAAGTTAATGTTTGTGTTTAAAAAACTACGCGTTTCTGCTGATTTTAAAATAATCAGGCAAGTTTATTATGCATTATGCCAATCATTAATTACTTACTGCATTACATCATGGGGTGGTATAGCTAAAACTACTTTACTAATCATTGAAAGAGCCCAGCGAGCTGTCCTAAAGGTTTCTACCTACCGCCCTTTCCGTTACCCCACTGACCTTCTGTATAAGTCATGTAAAGTATTAACTGTAAGGCAATTATTCATTAAGTCCACAGTCCTCAAACAGCACGTATTGCTCCCATGTATTACTGAAAACACTAATAAAAGACGAAAAGATATTGTCTGCCCCAAAATTATATCATCAAAACATACTTTTATTTCAAGATTTTTTGTGTTTCTTGGACCATTTTTGTACAATAAATTAAACGCCAAATATTCCATTTATAATTTCTGTTGCTTTAAGGTAAAGAAAATTCTCCAAGAAGCTCTTCAAAGTATGTCCTATGAGGATACAGAGAATTTATTTATTATCGTAAATTAAATGTTGTCTTGTTTAAGTGTACGTTTTTTATTTATTTTTTTATTTTTTTATTGGCAATTTATTATTTAATTGTTTAATTTTATTTCATAAGATTCTCCTAAAAAGTATTTATAATATTAATAGTATCCACATTTATAATTAGTAGTACTTTTTACCTGAAATACAGGAATTTCCTAGTTCAGATACATGTGTTATTTTGACATTAAATCGCATAAGTAGTCTTTAGTTTTCTCTGTACATTATGTTACTGAATAAACAATTTTATTATTATTTATTATTACCCCAAATTATGGTTAAGAACTCCTAAAGACCCCCGCATACCAATTTTCAGCCGGAACGGTTTTTTATTTTAATCCAGGCAATTGGCCACTGTTAATCTCTATGACATTCCTTCGAGCACCTCCTATCTCTAATAGTTTCCGTGATAGGAGACTTTGAAATTTGTATGGCGGCCATCTTATTTATTTGAATTTCGAACATTTTTTACTTCCGGCGGAAATTGACCAGGGTGTACCTCATAAAAGTGCACAAATATTCCCTCCATATATTATAGTTTTTGCAGGCCTTTGATCACTCTTTCATATTTTCCACTTTAGAATCTATCCGCGTACAACGGTATAAATATCTTTTTCCACCTTATCGGGAAGTATGCGTTCTATTTCTATCAGTGAGTAAGAACTTGTAGCTTTATATATATAATCGAGAACTTCGAGAGTAGAGGTTCCCATTGTTATAGGGTACGACATGGACATTCGACATATGTTGCCATTTTGTCCTTGTTCATTCTTCGACTCACCTGCTGGGAAACTCTAGATCTAAGATCTACGTAAGTGACCTCTATGTATCAACAAATTGAACTAAAGTTTTTTTTTATACAAGTGTAAGTGCGCATTTAACCTCCATCTCACCTGATGGAAAGTGACGATGAGGTCGACAATGAATCATGCTCATCTAAATAATGCCTATTCTCTCTCGCCTTGAAAAGTTCCAAGTTATAACGTTCAGGGAACAAGTCTGCAGGTAGGGAATTCCACTCCATAGCCGTTCGCCATATAAATGTGGAAGCATAACGCTTCGTGCGAATCTTTGGAATATCCACAACGTAGGCGTGGAATCCAAGTCTACGTCAAGTCCCCGAGTGATAGAAAGGGGAAGGCAAAATTAAATCGTGTAATTCCACCGTACACTCTCCGTGATATATCCTGTAAAATACCGATAAGCAGGCAACTTTACGGCGGTGTTCAAGACTCTGCAGTTTCGCCTCTTCTAATTCCGAGTGCATATACATACTTAATATATTTGTAACAGTATTCAGTAGGTGCTTAAGCAACGTCTGAAGATTGTTTTGACGTCCTGTGTATGATACAAATGTCAAGAGTCTCGGTTATTTCAAATATCATTGAAGCCGCCGATATCATAATCTATTAACAGGAGACCTTGAAATGCACCTCGATATCTGAGTGACATCTCGGCCGATATGCACTGAATACCAGCCTAATGAGTTTATTAATATGGGCCTTTAACGATTTAATCATAATGACAACACGAACATTGGTATCAAAAGTCAAAGTACTTAATAAAGTCACGAGATTGCCACCAATTCATGGTCACAGACGGGCGCCCGCGTCATGAATTGACATTGACATTAGTTAATAGTTGACAATTTTCTAGGTATAACAATTGTACAGCGCCCCAAGTAGTCCGAAGAATAATAATAATATTTTTTTAACAAAAACGACATCAAAAATTTGTGGAATTACATCTATTTGTTAAGTTTTATTGCAATCGGTTACCGGAAAGTGCGCGAAACTGAATTCATCCCTTAGTTAGCCATCTTTAGAGGCGGACTGTCACTTTTCGTACAATTGTAGAAGCGCTGAAGCAGCGCGACAGTCGCGCGGCCGCCGCGCGGTTGCAGCGCTTCTAAAAATTGTATGAAAAGTGACAATCGCGCGGCTGCAGCGCGGTTAACAGCGGCTAATTTGAACGCGCCCTTAATACTGAGGTACCCTCTTTCCAACAAAAAAAGACTCATCAAAATCGGTCCCCAAATGTCGGAGTAATCGCGTAACATACACAAAAAAAAAACAGTCCAATAGAAAACCTCCTCTTTTTTAAAAATAACGGCATAATGCTACAGGGCTATAGTATTGATGCACCACCCCTATTTACAATGCAAAAAATTACTTTTAATAACAGTACAACTCCTTGTGAAAGAGTTCGTCCAAGGAAATACTGCCACCGAACCTATTTCTGCCGCCAAGCAGTAATGTGAGCACTGCGTTTCGATTTAGAAAGGGAAGGGTGCTGTTGAAATTATAGGCACATGGGACTTTCAACTTATGTGTCAGGGTGAATGGCGCAGTGGCGGTGCCCATAAGATTTTTGCGATTTAAAGTTCTGTGTGGCACTGCATCTGTTATGGACAGGTGTGTCGCTTACCACCAGGCGCACGACTTGTCCGTCCCGTCACTTGGTATTATGTAAATTTGTTCGTAATAATCAAGATTTCTATTAACGCTGTTAAAATATCCCAGTAAAATGTATTATGACACAAAAATGGATTAAGTCTACCTAGAACTAGATAAACTCTAGGCGAGTTAATCTAGTTTTAGTCTAACACTTGCGTAATGTCCACAGACATTTATAACAAAAACCTCTTCCCTTCTACGTTATCTTGCACACCATTCTGGAAATAAATATTGAATATATTGACAGGCGTGTAGCTCACCATCAGGCGTACGACTTGTTTGCGTCGCGTCACTTGATGTTATAAAAAAATAAATCAAAAATAAAACAAGAAATTTGGCATTCGCGACACACACCATGTTTTTTATATAGGTTCCTACTGTTGTTATGAACTTAAAATTAATTCATGTAAACACTATAATTACAAAAACCCGCCATTATTTAGTTAGAGATATTATTATTTATTTATTAAGCATTGGCTATAAGAGCCATCAGCTTAAACCGGTAACTAATAATTAAGAAACTCAAAATTTTTACGAAATTTTTATTTTAAAAATTTTACGTATTTGAAAACACCCGCCTAATAAATGTTAAACTAATTAAAAATTAATTGTCGTAAAAACCGTAACTACAAAAAACTGCCATTTTTTTAGAACTTCTATTGTATTTACAAATTTGACCGTTTGACGCTGATGAAATCCAAATAAACAAAAAGAAGGAAATATTATACCTGACCTGGGGGCCTAAAAAGGACGCATTGGCAGAATCATAATAATATGATTTCATTGACAATTCATGTAATGAATTTTGAAATGAAACAAAAAACACAATTCATCGATTTGACAGTGCTCTATGGACGTCTCCGTAATATTTTGATCCTGCCAATGCAGCCTTTTTAGACCCCCAGTAGTGACGATTAACATTATTGTGAACTCATGGCGTACTCATTTAGGTTGTTTTATGACAAATTATTCTGACCGTGATACGATTGTAAAGGTGAAAATAATACAGAGGTTTTTCCCCAAATTCAAGTATACATTAATTGTAACAATAAAAGTGGGTCGGTGCAGTGATTTTTGACAAATTACGTATAAATAATGTACTAAAACAGCCAGAAGAGTTAGACTGAAGATGAGAGCGGAACGATCTGCTCATTTTATTTATTTGGCCTTTTAAACTAGTTTATCAAATTTAATTTTTATTATAACGTGAATTTGAATTGCCTAGTACAATAAATAACTCATTATTTACGTTAAGTATTTAATATAAATATGTATGCCACGTAGTATAACGGTATTAAGTAGTATGGCAAATCGACCGTGTCCTGCCAACCGGTATATCTCAATTTTGTAAAGATTTCACTTGTTAATACCATTTTATACTATTTCATACTCTGCATCGTTGCAAGAAATTCCATCTCAGATACGAATACATTTGATTTTGGTGCCAGGATCGACATCATTCAAGTTGTACTAACTTCTAACCAGATGCTATATAAATGATGCAAACAATAAAATTGTCAAAATTGAGATAGTACAGGTTGCCAGTTTACTGTCGAAATGTGAGTTTTGTAGAAACCTATAGATAGAATTCAACAATTCGAAATGGATTTGACTAAAGCGGTGCTATAAAAAAATAATGTTATATAATTTTAGCCATATGATTTATTGTTTTGGTCCTTTTATGAACATGTTATCCTAACTTTAACTTTATAAAACTCATCTAACATTTTATAGCGCATTTAAATGTGAAATTAGTTGTATTTAGAAGCAATCCGGAGGTTATTAATCTCTTTATGTGTCTTTGTTTCGTGTCAATGTTACCGTCGGTATTTTGCGCGTGTTATGTACTTCGGCGCGGGGAATGACCCGACCACGTGCGAGCCCTCATACATAGGTAACACACCGAACCACGTGGACAGAATTCTTTATTGAAAAATAAACCTCAAGGCTTAATTTACAATGGATGGAATGGAGACAATTTTTTGTAACCATAACACAATGAACTTTATGTTAATTGTGTAACGTACAAACTAGATACGTGCCAAAAAACAGGTCGAGCGTAATCCGGAGAATTTTCTCGAAGTTCTCAGCTACCGTATCGCATCTAGTTAAGGTCATTATACTATCTACGATTTCTCTGATCTTCTATGTGGTATTCTGCCTATAGATAATATACCTACCCATTCTGGACATTATAAAGAACACTAAATTGAATTATGATAACAACGTTCATAATAATATGAACAGTATAAAAAACACAACCAGCTCGTTTAATTGAAGTCAAAAGACGATTGAACTCATTTTTCAAATTAAACTTTCTGGTAGGTATACGTGGCCAGTATGAACATTGTTATCACAATTTAAAACATTTTTTAGCGTTCTCTACGTGATTGACATGATTCTTATGACGTTATGAAGTCGATTTTTTAAAGAATAGTAAATCAATATAATTAATTTTTTTCCTTATTAGTTTACAGCTATATTCGGAATTTGCTAAATTTTATTGTGAATAAGATGTCGAGTTTTCCTTTCGAACAATCACGTGAAATATTAACGAATCGTAAATCGTCAGCTTGGCGCGTCGTAGATTTTTTGCTATTTTCCTTACGAATTCGGTATTTAAGAAATAGGCGGCATGCTCTAGAAAGCATTCGATATTTAAAAAAATATATCGATGCCTTACGTTCTCAAACTCGTATCTTATAAAGAGTGATTGTTCAAGAGATGGCAAAATTTTCTGTTTATTTGAAATTTCTTAGCAAGGCTTAATTTGGATGCATTACTTTAAGAATACGTAAAAGCCAGTGTATGAATATGAAGGAAATGTTATGTGAAATCAGCCTGCAAAATTTGTACATTCAATCCATTTTTTGCATTGCAGTAACTTTGTTCTTTAAGATACGAGTTTCGGAAAGTAAGACGACGATATTGCCAATTAATTAATTGTTTTTGATATATTTGTAACTTAGAGGAAGGAAAACAGTTGCAATGTCTTTTTCTTTTTGAAATTTATTATTTATATTTATTCTTATGGTAATTTGGATTTTATGACTTGCGGTTTGTGTAATAATAACAATATATAAAGGCCCTGACATCAAATTAAATGAATTCATTCATTCCGATTATTCGCGTCAAACACGACATGCTTCAAACCTGTGCACGGTCCATCTAATCTTTATTCACAAATCGTTCCGTGGTGTTCGACCTCAGCAATTTAGGCCTTTTCCGTTACCCAAAATTTATAAGTACAGCACTTCATGTTTCCACACTCCTCAACGCAACAAATTGTGATTGATGTATTTGCCTTACAATTTTTTCCGCTCGTAAGTCCGTTAATGATATTAACAAGATTTTATCATTTTTTGTTTGCATCAACCCAATGCTGGTTATTTTCATTTTGTGTCTTTACAAAAATGTAACAGAAATTACACGCATCTTGTTACGCGGTCATAACGTGTTAAAATATTTATCTGTTGTATAGCAAGTGGTTATGCGACGACTTTTAGTAGCGATGCAAACGCGCGTTCGTAAAACGGGCGATTGCATTGTTACACTTGCGATTTACAGGCGATTGCATCAATGCAAGCACGCGACTGCATCGATACAAACTCGCGATTGCATCGATGCAATTGCATATAAATCACAACTGTATTAATGTTATCGCGAGTTTGAATCACGTTTGCATCGCTGCTAAAATTCGCTGTGTGTAACCGCTCTATGTCTTGAGAATGACTAATTTGTAAAATGTTACTTTTTCTGGGAGTGTGCGTATCTCTTTTGTTTTTTGTATTTTTTTTTTTTTTTCAAAATGGCCAACGAAACGATATAACGATTTCCCGCGAAAAAATGACAGAAAATTAAACTATTAAACTATAATCTGACTCTAATTAGTCTAAGAATCTGGCAGTATGACTTAATTAGCCCCATTAGCATGTCCGAAGAACGAAACATTTTACTACTTCTTCCACTAATTCTTTTGTTTTATTCGTTCATAATTATCTTTCTATTTAACATCATTTATTTCGAGTTTGATTATAAATAAATAATCCGTAGTATGTGTATACCTATTGAAAACTACGTCACAGCCGAGTGGTACCTGATAACAATAAGACAATATCTTCGAAGGGTGTAGATAAAATTGTTAGGTAGGTGGGACCCACCTCCGTTGATAATTTTTAATAACAAATACGTACCTAAATTACTTGTTTAATGTTTTCATTTTGAATCATAAAATACTTATACAATACAAGTTTAAGAACGTAATCATAAATAATGTAATCAATATATAAATTTATTTCGTAATCAAGCCATTAAAAATACTTACCGAACAATGTTCATACACCGACTAGCTGTACCCGGCATACAGTGCAATGCCACTGAAAACAAATGATTCCGCAGCCGGTATTGAAGTCTCCTCTTACAGGAGACCCGTCCCAGCAGTGGGCTCTAATACTTCAGAAACTTTTTTTGTTTTATTGTAATCGGATGTGGTGTAATTTAGTGAAATTACAAACCTATGGGACTTGTGTCTCAGAAGGCAGTGGGCTTCTGATCTTTGTGGTTTAAAGCTCTAAGTGCCACTGCAACTGCTATGGACACACATGTCGCTAACCACCAGGTGCACGACTTGGTCGTCCCGTCACTTGTGCCGATCATAAAACAATTATAATAATGGAATGCAATACGGGTCAAATTTATCTTTAGTTTTAAACAAGGTTATTTTATTTGTAAAATAGTAACAACCTCATAGGCCTATAATCCTACAATTATGAACAACAACTTTTGTTCCACGACTTTTAATAATTCATCAGATTTTACTTTCCTACAAAAAAAAAATAGATCACTCTAGAACAGTGCGGTACGATGAAAAACGCAGGAAATGTGTGGGGGACTCAGGGAGGAAACTTGCACATTCGAACTTACAACCTTATTAACAAATAATCTAAAAAATGTCAGCACAACTTTTTTTCATATAATATCAAGTGACGGGATGAACGAGTCGTGCGCCTGATGGTAAGCTACACTCATGTCCATAACAGTTGCACTGCCATTTAAGGTCGTATTCCAGAACTCTACTCAATGCTCAAGTCAAGACTTGAGTATGGTTTAAAGCACTAGAAATCATACTCAAGTCTGCTCAAGTCCTGACTTGAGCATTGAGTAGAGTTCTGGAATACGACCCTTAGAGTTTTAAATCGCAAAAATTTAAGGGGCACTGCCACTACGCCCGTCACCTTGAGACAAATTGACAAGTCTCATGTGCCTATAATTTCACTAGCACCCTTACCCTTCAAAACCGGAACACAGTAATGCTGACATTGCTGCTTGACGGCAGAAATAGGTAGGTGGCAGTACTTCCCTGGACGAACTCTTTCACAAGGAGCTCTACTGCTACTAGAATAAATTTTAATAAACTTAAAAGTTTATTTTTGGTAAATTTAAATTAAAAATTGTTGTTGGTAATATAGTCCTGCCAGGTTAGTATTTTTTAAATATGTATGTAATAGATATTAATTATTTAATCTTCGTTCTGAAAGATTGTAAAGCTTTCTTCGTCAGTATTACGTCACTGTACTTATTTATTTATTTAAACACTTTATTGTACCACAAAGTAACTTACAAATTTTCAGAAACAATTTAAATATTTGTGTACAAAGGCGAGCTTATCCCATAAAGAGATTTCTTCCAACTAACCTTTGAAAATCTGAGAGGAAAGTTGGTTTTTGGGGTGGCACTAAAAATAGATAAGTAAAGAAATGAAATATACTATACTCAATAAATACACAGATAAATTTAATAAATCAAATGTACATACGAATATATATATATTAAGTAATGTTGATACATTAATACATACAAAGTCTATAACAAATTGAATGTACAAAATAAAACTATTTCCTGTCACAGGTGGATGACACCTACTAGGAAGTCCCAACCTTATTTTTTAAACTATAAATAAATATATCAAAAGTAAATAAATATTTCAAAAGCTCTAACATGTGGAGTCTGAACAATCCCAAAACTTCAAAAGAGCACCCTTGAAAACCCGAACCGAAGGCGACTGTCTGACCTCGACCGGGAGAAGGTTCCACATACGGGCAGCATTTACTGTGAACGAGTTCGAATATTTTTGGGAACTGTGTTGTGGAAGGACGAGGGACAAATTGGTGCCAGAACGCAGGCGGTCACCCATAGCCTGACGGTATTGAAAACGCTCACGTAGATAGCTAGGTGAAGTGGGATGGAACAGGATTTTATAGAGGAAGCATAAAATGTGAGCATTTCTACGTAAACGAATAGGCAACAACTTCAACTCATCTCTAAACTTGGAAATGTGGTCGTACTTTTTTAATCCAAACACAAATCTGATACATTGATTTTGCAGCCGCTCCAATTTATTAAGAAGGTCCTCCGAAAGATCAAGATAGGAGACGTCACCATAGTCCAGAATAGGAAAAAGAAGAGTGCGTATTAGCATAAATTTGGTAAACAGAGGAAGAAAGTACTGCATCCGCTTGAGGGAATGAAGTGATGCAAAGATTTTACGACTTACATCGGCGACATGCTCCGACCAAGAAAGTGTCTGATCCATTATGATGCCCAAATTTTTAACTGAAGTGGAAAAAGGAATAATAGTGTCATTCAGAACTAAATTGGGCATCACCATAGACTCAAACTTGGAGATGGAATGGCGACTGCCAATAATTATGGCTTGGGACTTTTGTGCATTTAAAAGAAGTCCGTAGTTCTTAGCCCATACCGAAACCTTTTGTAGGTCGGAATTCAATGTGCCGATAGCAGTAACTACATCTTCAAGACGGGCTGCAGTATAGATTTGAAGGTCATCGGCATAGAGATGGAAAGAAGACGTGAGTGATGATGTAATTCCACCGATAAAGACCGAAAAAAGTATAGGTGATAAAACCCCACCCTGCGGAACGCCAGCCGTAAGGCTACACCAGTCCGAGTGCATGTCACCGGTCTTTACGAGCTGGGAACGATCAAATAAATACGAACGAAACCAGGATTCAGCTAAGAGAGGTAGATTTAAAGTTCTATTATACTTAAAGATCTATTTTATATTTCATCTAAATGGGGCATAATAAAAAAGATCCAATTACATTTTCAATCTACTGGAAGACTCAAGGGCAACGTAACGATCAAATTTAATCTGTTTCATGTATCCTAGTATATAGTCTTTAATGTACGTTAACCTCTTGTATTCTGTGTAGGTTATAAATTATTATACAACGGTAGTAATAAATATCTTGCCCTACATGTTCTATAACTACGGGGTAAGGCATCAATTATCTCTAATGAATAAGAGATAACGACGTAATTTTCGTCATATTAGCACATAAGTTAATTAAATATTTATACAATATGATAAATAGAAAAAAGGCGGCTTGCAAATATTCTTATCGAAGCTAAAATTACGATGTGAGATATCACAATTGGTTATCACATGATATGATGCGTGGTCGTGATGGATAAGTTGTTATTCCGATGGTAACATGATGAAGGCGCGTGCTTGATTACGTGGACTGTTATTCTACGGTATATTAGTTTCGTTTGTTATATTGTAATATTGCATAGTATTTAATCAAACAAGATTTATTATAACGTACTTTCAGATGTGTAAACACTTAGACGGTCTACACAGTTCAAAGAGGTTACTGTTGCCTGAAAATTTAAAATAAGTTCATGTGGGGTAAGAGGAATTTACTTTATTTTGAGTCAAATGTTTTGAGCTGCAGGAAGACAGATAAAGTTTTATGAGAGCTTACTAAACTTGCCTTTGAGCGTTACGTGTTGTAATAATGATTACGCTAAATTACTTACGATGTAGGTATCTATTTGCCGAAACCGTGCAAATTGTGCAAACGTTTCTTTTCCCTCAAAAGATGCGGTGGATATCCTATTTCTTATAAAGGTAATGTGTACCTCGTATTTCCAAGATTCCACAACTATCACTCACACTTGTTTCTTTTTAATTTCAAAAGGTTACATTAGAATTGAATAATTCAAAAGATAACATGTTAAGACATTTTTTAAATTAAAATAAACGTATGCTTAGTCACAACAACATTTTTACAAGCATGAATTTTTAGTATACTACGTTTTGAATAGGAGCATGAAGAAACGGCCGTTTTTTTGGATTGTTTTTTTTTTGATGGCTCTATAGTCAAAAAATGAATAATCATTCTGTACGGTACGCGCTTGTATAAAAATGCCTACTAAGGTTCATTCAAATTATATTAGTATAGAGTACCTAATAATACGTACAATTATATATATGTATATCCTCCGTCAACTACCACCGCATTAGAAGACACCAGTTGATTGCCACCCCGTGGTGCCGAACCGTAGCGCTCGCTAAATCCTATGCGCGCTCAACTCTCTCCTTGCCACCAACCCAGAATGCGACTCGTTTTGCGGATGGATAGTCACTGTTATTGTCAAGATGCTTAAGCTACTGTGAAAGCGATGCTTGAACAGTACTTAATTTTGTGTTTATTAAGTTGTTATGATAATAATGTACTTATCTTTAATTATTGTAATTGGTGTGTCCGTAATAATTAAAGTGTATTGACCTAATAATACAACCTGACAGTACCTATGTACCTTTCAACAATTAAATGTGGCTGTTACATACTATAGAAGATAGTTTTTATTTTCATAAAATCCGGTATTAATACGATCTTTGGACTATCAGGCGCAATTTGAATTATTTATCATAAAGTGAACTGCTGTGGATGTCTGATAGAGATGTATAATACGAAGATAATTCTGTTTATAAGCCGAAAATAAGCGTCGTAATCATCAACAAAGCATTCCGTGTGTGCATTTAGCGCAGTGGTCTATTTCAAGTGAACCGAAGCAAATGTTACGCGGTCACGAGAAATTGTATGCTACAGGTGCGGTTTTAAGCGGGGCAGAAAATCTAGGGGGCGCTAATTCCGGAGTAAGTTGGATAAGTCGGTTAAAAATTATTTATCGATTTGTTAGCCGGTAATGTAATGGTTTTAATTATTTGTACGGACTTTTAAACTTTAAGGCGATTGCTTGATTTTGTAAATAAATAAATGAAAATTAAATAAAAAAATTAACAAACTACACTAACAATAACAACTGATTTAACATTGCTATTTTTTTTAACTAGGCGCAAAATAAATTACCTTTTCAAAAGCTTAACAATAACAAGAATGAAAACGAAGACATAAAATATAGATTGTAAATTTGTTAAAATTACACGTACCTAAGACGAAATTTCATCATCATCGTTAGGCGAGACACGTCCTTGTAGATTCTTTACCAAAGGGTCTTGAATGATACCAAAATTACCTACTCAGGTAATAAAATACTACTATGGGTATGTAACGTGAAATGCATTCAATAAGTATATGAAATCGATAACTAGTTATGTATATTGTATCTATCATCAATTACTAATCAAGGTCCTGGATGCCTCTCTGCGGTTATAGTCCACGGCGGTCACCTGCTAATTTGGCACCTGCAGTCACCTACTCTGCCAACTTCCGTATTGTTGCCAACTACTGGATTAAATCGCGACGTCGCGCAGTCGCGCTCCACTTAATCCCAAATGTCAGTAATCCACTATTTGTCATTATTTTATTCAGATAAAGGTTTTGTGTGTACCTACACTTAACAATTTCAATGATGATCAGCCGTAACACGCTAATTCATCGACTGAGCTGTATTTTGAATAGGCAATTCTCCGGGGGAATATCCGTCATGGATACCACCGCGTCACGGAGAGACGTGGTGGTAATGTGAGACTCTTACTTACTGAAAACCCCCGGGTATTCCCACACCCCGCGTGTGACGGGGCTGTGGCCGCGTGGTTTACGATCCACGGCCCCGTCTGCGGTTGTCCGCCACCGCGGACTCACCCCTGGGGATCACCATTCCCCCTTCAACTCGTGAACCCTTATCTAATGGGTGACAAAAGCCCCCGTTTTTGGCTCCCAGGACTCTTTCTCAGGGCGGCAGTTGGCGGACATAAACCAGCTGCCTGCGCCCCAAGCGTTTGCGGCGCATAGGATAAGAAGAAGGATCTTCCTCTCGCTCCCGTTTCGCCGCCTCCTTCCGCAACATTACATCAGTGCAGAAATAGGCCACAGCACTCCACGCCGTCTCGCTACCGACCATAGCTCGAGCCACGATTGGCAAGGAGAGGTCGTGTCCTACTACTGTGTACGTGACGACCGCTGGTTCTCCCACGCCGGACATGCCTGCAGTGTGTGTTGCGCCCTATCTTCGGCGCAACCACACTGATGGCATACGGCCGTCGGCATTAGTTTGAATTAATAATTATAACAAATTAGTGCAGTAATTTCACAAAAAATAGGTAATTGAATATCAATTCAATAAAAATTTTAAATACAGTGAATAGCGACATCTCTCGCCGGGACTGCTAGCTGCAAAGGACTAAAAAGTCGTTGAAAAACAAAATGCAAAGACACGACGCAAGCACATAGAAAAATTCGTTAGGTCCGCTGATTCGTTCCGTGGCTTAGTTGGTATAGCGTCTGGCACGGTAAGCTAGAAGACGTCGGTTCGAATCCGGCCGGGTGTTCGATCTTTGTATTAGTAATTATTTTCTTATAGCCATTCTATTAATGAACCGAAGCTGTTAGGTTTTATTTGTAAATCTGCAAATTTTAAGGGCGCCTTTGATCAATTTCAAAAACGTCGCTTAGCTCCGTGTATACCTTCCAGCTGTCAATTAATTTATTAATAATTTAATCACATTTTTAAATAGTTTCGATAAATTTTTAAGTCGATCATGCTGGCTGTCAAGTTGAATTCAAAAGTTGTCTGACATGGTTAGTATACATTATGCTCATGTCGTACGAAGGTGTAAACGGCACGTTAAAATTAATATAATAGCAACACAGTCTCGGTATGCCAAGCTGACATGTTATCCAAGATGGCCGAAAAGATGTGGACGGCGTTGCCCTGAGAAAGTGACGCTGGGTTTATAAATTTCAATTCATTATTTTACTTTTTCAGATTGTCGAGCTAATATAATTAGTCATATCACATAAGCGTAAGGTGAAAATTTCTTCAATATACTTTTACGGCTTTTCGTAATTATGCTGTCTTTGAAATTTTTAAAATAAAATGCCGGTTTCAATTTCGTTGTACTTTCTCAATTACGTTTTGGAATATTACATATTTTCAAGTGAAAGACAAACTAATTACATATCTATAAACACTGTTAAAGGACAATATATAGCAGCTTGGAATTGTATGCCGTGATATCTTGACTCTATACGATTTTTTCAATGTTGTTTTCGTTGTGACTTGTCCAAGGGGACAATCATGGCGTCTTCGTATCTTCTAACTGTACTTGCAAGACTTGTAATAATCAAACAGGGTTATTAGCAATAAGACTTATCTATTTTTCAGGGTGCTCAAGCAATGGCTACTCCAAATAATTACAAGCAAAATACATCCATGTCGATGCCAAGCCCCCAGAGCAATCCGCGTTTGTATTCATTCCTTTAAATACTCGTTTAATACTGCTTACCCGGAAATCACTGTATAGACTTAGTGAAATACAAGTACATATAGAATTAGCAGTAGAGAAAATAGTGTTTTTTTTATTATTTTTAATTAGTAATCTAGATACTAACTATACAGTAAGTGTAACATAGAGAGTACTCAGTTGATGCCTTTGCAAGCTTGGCAAGGCTGAGAGACTTGGTTTCGTGCTGGTTTCTAACAGCGAATGAGCCCCCAGCATGACTCTCTGCTTCTTTTCAACCAGTTTGCATAAGTAACATACTTTTTCTTTTTAATTTTAACCCTTTTGCGTTTATTACTTATATTACTTACTTACATTGTTCTCTTTATGTTGGTTTTGTTTCATGTTTTGTTATGTTGAAACAGACTACATGATTGCGGGGCCCCCAATGAGTTTCGGTATGATGAAAGGTAATGACACCATGTGATTTACTTTACTTTTTGTTCAAAATTTTGTTCTCACATGCTCATTCTGTTTGGATTTAGGTTATCTGTGGGGATTTAAAATTGTAATGCACAAAATTTTCCAGTTTTCACATCACAAATGACCATCATTTATGATCACTGTTGTTTTCTATCCAACATCTTCACTATGTGCTGAATTAGAGCCTACTAAAACATATCTGGCTATTAACCGCTTTCTCTCACTAATGATAACTTTTTAACATTTATTTCTGTTCATTAAGTTAGATGTTAGTGCATATTTGATTTTCTTTTATTTGCCCTCATCCTTCTCCTGTCCTATCCCCTTATGCTTTTTTGTTTTTTCTTTCATTGTATTGCCGCCCCGCTGCTTGGCTTGAAGGCGGTATGAATGCACCGCCGCCGCACCATAACCAATACCAGTACCACCCGCAATACCAGGGTGGTCCCCCAATGGGTCACCCGGGCCATCCGGGTCACCCGGGTGCCTACGGGTGGCAGCAGAGTCAACAGCAACAGGCCCGTTTCGGTGCAGAAAGCGCGCGACGCACCACCACAGGCAGTGCTGCGCAGTCTGCCCAGTCAGGCAAAGACGATAAGACGAGTCCGTTTGTTTCTACTGTGCATTCTCATCCTGGATTCCAGCCGCAGAAGATCGGGAAGGGTGGCGCTCCCGTGAGTACCCCTTTTCGTAAAGGACATTCACAGTTCAAATAGAGTCAACATTCCATTTTTCTAATAATTAACTATTAGAAAAATGGAATGTAAAATAAGCAAAATAACACTTGTTGGAACAATGGCTAAACCACTAATTACCTAAACGAATTGCACCAATGTTTCTATCTTAATTACCAATTATCAAATAGGGGATATTAACACTTAAAAGTTGTAAGTCCGAACTGTAGTACAGCACATAAATGTGTTTGATCCGTGATTGACAATAATTACGATGGCTTGAATTTGAAAAAGTCGTCGATACTGGATCTATAATGAAATGAATGACTGAAGTATAGTTTTTTTAGAATGGAGAATTCTACATTCTGTAGCCAATATGTGTTTATGGTTTAAGTACAAATTGCAGATTGTCAAAATAAGACAAACAGAAATAAAATTGATCTGCATTAATGTAGTTTTAAAATTAAATTTGACTTTCATAAATAACACCTGCATATCCACATTTCAGGGTGCCAGTCTTCCCAAACCTCCAAAGCCTCCAGAGAAACCCCTAATGCCCTACATGCGTTATTCCCGGCGAGTATGGGACAGTGTAAAGGCTGCTCATCCTGACCTGAAGCTATGGGAGATAGGTCGAATTATTGGTGGTATGTGGAGAGACTTGCCTGAAACTGAAAAGGCAGCATTTGTCGATGAATATGAGGCAGAGAAGGTATGCATTTAAGTTAATTAATATTGTGCTCTATTTTTTTTATCTTAATCAATTATATTTGTCATAATATCTCAATTAAATCAGGAATGCTAGGTTATATATCATTTTTTATTAGAAAGTTTGGTTCCAATTTTTTATTAAATTATTGTTTTGTCATCAGAATGATTTTGTATCTCTGGGCTTATAACAAAAATTATTGAAAGGGTAAATAAGTATAATTTAACCACAATTTATATTATGCAACAAAAAAAATAACATTTTAATTTTGTGAATTAGGCGCAGTACACAGAAATGTTGAAAGCATACCAATCATCGCCTGCCTACATACAATGGTTGGCGCATAAATCGCGAGGTATTTTGAACCCTCTGTCTGTTGTCACAGGGCCCATTTGTGTATAATCCCACGCTCTCACTCCACTGCCAAATAACAAGGGTTAGAAGGGTCCGAACCACTGTATGTTTCACGACATTTTTGTTTCATTTACATGACACAGCTTCACCATTTATAGATATTATTTACATACACTTCGATTGGTAATAAACTGTATAGAAAACGGTAATGTTGCCCCACTATATTTGACGGTAATTCTAGAAAACCAAACAAAAATATGTAGATAGAAAACATTTTAGTCATTTTTGTGTATCATAATAATACAAACAATATATTTCATTTCTTTATCTCAAGATTTAAGTAATCAAATAAATAGTATAGTAAATAGATTTAATATAGAAGAAAAGAAATAATTCGTACCTTCATTCATCTAGTTAGCGAAAGAATAAATTTATTTAGGGCTGCTGCTGCTGACTGCTGGCATTGTTTCCCTCTTTGAGTGGCTAAGATTATCCTGGCGGAGGCAGCCAGCCCTCTGGTCAATGTAGGCTTTAATGAAGGACAGCTTCTTAGCAAGGAGTTTTCACAGTATGGACAAATTGTTGCACTTGAAAATAACAGGTAGTAGCAAAAACTGTCTTGTTCATCATATAATTTGTATTCAATAGTACACTGAACAATTATGCATTTACACTGTTGTGCTTTGTACAAACGAGAATCGATTTGAGACAAATTTGATACTAACATTTTATTTTACATTTGCATTATTTTAAATTATTTTTTCTATTTTTGACGTCATTTTTATTGACAAGGAAATTTTTACACGACGACTATTGCCCGCCCCACCCCCCTTTTCTCCATCTTATTTAATAATAACTAAATTAAAATTATTAAATTTGTTACATTACTTCAACGATTACACGCACGTGACATACTCCCAATAGAAAGAAAATTACACGCACGTGACATCACCCAATAGAAAGAAATGTTTGGGCAAAGGTTTAAGATGAAGTTTATAAAACGAACTTTGGCTAAGTATGGCACTTGCAGAAAAAACTCGCGAATCCACTTACTATGAGTGTCTGCCTGAAAATAAAATGTAACAGTATTGAGTACCTTCTATTTTATTTATATTCATTTTTGTCGCATTTACATACTTTTGTACTATTTCCTCTAATTTGAATACATAATTTAATGACAACGATGTTATTATGAATGAATTGTTAATTTTATAATTGTTGTGTATTTTTCATTTTTGTTTGACGATCCCAATATAATTTCTTATACATTTAGTGCAATTTATACTGTTACATTATATTTGAGAAATAAATTAATCTGAATCGTTTAATTTCTTACTTAAACTTAGGCAAACTTCGTTTTGTATACAGGGTTTTTTGTAAAACACTAACCTCACAGGACTTTATTTCTTTTGGAAGAAAGAAAGGCACACGTAGCGAATTCTAAATGCGGAGATACATGTCTTTAAATATTTTGTTAGGTTTTTCTGATAAAAAGGATAAATGAAATACATGTTTGTTATAAATGTGTATGTTTTGTACATGTTTTATACAGAAACTTTCATTGTATTTCAATCAGCCGTTTTTAAAAATAGTTTGTTTCTTAACTTAGTACGAAAAAAATAAGAAATATTATAACTGCATACAAAGGGCATAACTAATTAAATGTGACTTTTAATATTTGACTCATGAATAGAACTAAAGAGCACAAATTGTAAGCTGTTGTGCCTTTTTTGTGGTATTATAATAAGGCCATAATTCGGACCATTTCTAAATAAAATGCTTTGATACTAGCGTTTTTAACGTAGTAAACGTGAAATATGACTTTTTGTTGTAAAACATCTGATTATTGATCAGTTGTGCCCTTTTTCGTTCTAAGGGCAGTATGTTACTAACATCATAAGCAACAACTTTTTACGAAGCATAATTTTAACAAAAATAATATATAATAAACTTTTACGTTTTTGTTGTACTATCTGACACTTTAGATCTGTATTTTTTAGCAACGCCTGCATGCTGTCATTCATAAAAATAATGTTAGTAGTGGGTGCTATCTTATGCTACCGCGCAGTGTTATCAACCATTTAGAGCGATCTATTTAAATATTTATATTTTTATATAACACTAAGTGACGGGATGTACAAGTCGTGTGCCGGGTGGAGAGCGACACGCCTGTCCCTAACAGTTGCGGTACCACTCAAGAGTTTTAAATCACAAAGACCTAAACGGCACTGCCACTGCGCCCGACATCCTGTGACAAGTTGACAAGTTTCATGTGCCTGTAATTTCACCAGCACCTTTACCCTTCACAACCGGAACACAGTAATGTGACTATTACTGCTTGCCAGTAGAAATAGGTAAATTGGCAGTACTTGTCGGGACAAACCCTTTTTGTACGTAATAAAAACATGTGAAAGAAAAGTTGTTTATGGTGTTAATAATATAGTCCTACGAGGTTTTTAGTATTTTACATATAACTTTGTATACGAAAAACTTGTTTAAGTCGCCATTTTGCTTGGTCGAAGTTATAGTTCGTTTTATAAATTTCACAGTGTATATGGCTCCTTGTTATTCGAGTCAAAGAGTCGATCATCCGAAATAAGTCTTGTGTCTCGTTTGTACAGCACGTAATGTTATTGTGACTAACTGGCACATTAAAAAGCTAATTTTGTCCCCCATGCACGTCACCTCATTTGCACTCGGGCTCGCTAGTCGGAGTACGAAAAGAGTTTGAAGGCGTACCACAACTCGCCCGCGTACCTCGCCTATATCGCCGCGAAAAACAAGGCCGTAGGTAAGAGAATGCACAGTCGGTTATTGGCAAAAAGTTCAGTCACAAAACGTTCGAATTTTGAATACCATAATTTCGTTCCTCATTCATTTTGTCAACGTAGAAGATGGCATCACTAAAACCTCGATATACTTTTAAAAAAGGAAGCGTTAGCAATGTTGCCACAACATAAAAAAGAATATATTATGTAGTAGGTAGTATTAATGTTAGTAGGTACGATATGCCGATATTGGCTCATAGATGGTGCTATAGTTTATTTAGAATGAATAGTGTTACAATAAAAGGGGTTAGCTTAGTTTAAGTTATATTTTTTTGTATGTATTATTAGTTCCTCGACTGACATTTTAGTCGTGACCTGAAACTTTTTTTCGTGTTTATTCTTTTTTATTACGACCTTAGTCAACTTTCAAAAGTGAACATTCTCCACCACGATTAGTATAATGTAACATAACTTTTTCTAAGAGCGGTGGCTTCTCATTTGAGATACCAACGTGTGCATATGCCTATGACAATAAATTAAAGTTAAGCGCATTAATGAATGTTTAGTACAATGCTCTAGTCAACTGTAAAAGAAAGTAATGAAACCTCCAGACCTAAAGTACACAATCATTAGAAAACGTGTGATGTTCGCAATCCGGCTTTGATCATCCTGGCGAACTGCGTTCTAAATCTTCTCCTAAGGGCGATCCGCACTCAGCAGCGGGATGTCGAGTTGGTTACGAACATGAATCTTTATATTAACGAATAGTTGTAATATCTTACCACAACTCAAGATGTAAAGTGCTAAACCAAAATTACGATGCCCTGCATAATTTGCCTAAAACTAGTCGTAACTAATACTTCAGGAAAGTAACGATATTTGTTTGGGAAACATAGTTGCCCAGTTGAGTTCACCCTTTTTAATAAATTAAAAATATTTTTTTACCGCGCGAGCTTTTTTTATCGTCTACAGATGTTATTTTGATGTTATTTGTGACTGGACATTTTGCAACATGAATACTCCGACGGAACTTCTGATCAGGCATGACAATTTGTAATATTTATGTTATTTTCTAAAATCCAGATTTATTCGAGTTTTACAGAACTTTTTTTTTTAATCTTTATTTTTTGAAGAGGGTTTTGTTCCAATGAACACGTCACCCTCACAATGAAAGGAGTTTTACAGAACTTAACGAATGTTATTAACTTTACATTCTAATGTATTATGTAACTTATTTTTCCACTTATCAGTTCGCTACTACAATTAAAAGTTTACTAGTTTATAAAGTTATTAGTCGTTGGAGGTTGCACAGTGATATTCTATAAGTGTAATAGGACTGGTTCACATGACAAGCGTTAGACGCGCGTTTCGGTAACACGCGCTTATAACTATATAAGTTTATTCGTAAGTAGATGTTAACATACTGACACACGTTAAGTGCGTGCTACTTATTCGTGTAGTTGTAAACTCCGCGCTCAACGTGCGTCTGAGGCCGCTAATTCGCAACAGTCGGGCGTGCACCTGGTCGTAATTTGAGCGTACATGCTAGTGATGAAAGAGACTCGTCTCGACTCGACGTCTTTTAAGGCCTTTTAAAAAACGTCGACTAACTTTCAACGCCTCACGACTAGTCTAGTCTTTTAACCCTCTAGTCTTGAGTCATAAGACTAAAACTGAAGTCTAATTCGAGTCGAAGTCTTTTAACCCTAGGAAGCTTAAGACTTATAGGACTAAAACGACTGGCGCCTTATAGCCTCGGGAGTCTCGAGTCATGAGCCGTATGGCGTGATTTTATTTCTACCCACAAGGTAAATAAACGTGATTATTTACTACATACTACTTATGTCATTTTCATTTATAAACTTCGGGCTTAATAAGACATAAAATAGATATAACACCTTTGCAAACAACTCGAGTCGTTTAAGTCTTTCAAGTGGTCTTTTAGTATAACGACTGAGTCTTATTAATAAAAACTCGAACCGCCCAGTCTTAATTTTAGAGTCGAATCCTGTAAAATGGAGTCAAGTCGTTATAAAACGCCTTAAAAGACTGAGTCTCTTTCATCACTAGTACATGCTTCCGTTACTAACCATACAGACTTGTGCAGTTATGCGTGTTTTCCAGTGGAACAGCGGGGTGGTGTAGTTAGCGTGCACGCTGGTTCGCTAAATAAATGCATTAAGGTGTTTTTGACCAAGCGTTTTCGCGGTGCGTCACGCATATACAAGTGGTGTTTTACTTATGACACGACACTTCCCGGAAGGACTACATTCGCAAATAAAAAATGCTGGAATAAGTTTTTTTTAAATAAACTTTGTACGATTAAGTCTTAAGTAGAATAGGGCATTTTTAGGGAATGAGGCCTACTGCGAATAGGTAACTTTACGACTATAGATCGTTCCGGAATAGGTCCTATGTGGGCTAATCCGCTGCACGCCACAATGCACTTTGAATTAAACGCATGAACACTTCGCCGCCGCTCTGATTTTGCGGCCTTAGGCTTGTGACCTCAACCGGGTTTTATGCTCAGGCTACACAGGCGGCCGCCGAAGCATTCCGCGCGCGGGAATTTTTGTAATGTACGAGTTCATGTGAATCCTGACGAATGACGCCTCTATGTGGCCAGAGCATTAAATAATGATGTTATTTAAATGACGTACATCTCAATAAGGAACACTACAGACTATTCAGTGAAAATATTACTTTAACCTTTTCGTATATGGTTGACAATCGAATGGAAGTCTTGTCATATTAAAGACTTTTCTTAATAACAGTTATATTCTATTGATTCTGTAAAACTCGTAAGCTTGGGTTTTAGATTTGCATACTGTAATAATTAAGTAAAATTTGTCATAATTATTATATTGGTTGAGCATGATGTAAGCACATTGAAACGCATGTGACACTCGAATACCGACAAATTAACTCTTTTGTACTCTGTTTTATGTGTTGTGTCTGTTTGTGTTTTTTAAAAATACTGGCAAGTTTATTTTGAACCCTGAAATGATGGCGCTAGTGTTGACGTATGATATCAATGTTCATAATGTCAGTACAGGCCTACCGCTTAACTGAGTCGGTTGCTGAGGATGACACTTTGCGTAACAGTTATGTCATGCTACACACGGGATTATTTCAACAAGATTTCTGACGATGTTAAAAAGTTTATTGAAAAAAGTGCCTATCAAATCATTCAATTGTTGTTATGTAAAACGGTAATAATTAAAAACTTAAAACGTAGTTGTAAAGTTACCTAACTGAGTGACGAAATACTCTAATAGGTTTCTCATAGATGGCGCTATGTATAAAATGTCGTTGAAAGCCAAATAAAAAGATCCGACAACAAGCACATGGAAAATGTGAGGTGAAGTCAGGGAATAAAATTCGTGAGGTCCACTGTTTCGTCCCGTGGCTCAGTTGGCATAGTGTCACGGTTTGCTAGAAGACGTCGGTTCGAATTTTTCTAAGTGTTCGACCTTTGTATTAATAATTATAACAAACTAGTGGACTAATTTCACAAATATAATATCAATTCCATACATAGACATAATCGAAATAAATAGACAAGCCATTTAGCACTTTATTCAATCAACTTGTTATTGAATATAGTCAGATAAATGTTGCTGAAATTATCCTGTGTGCAGCGCGACATGACGGTTACGGAAACTGTCACTCCTCTCACACCGTGTAACTACCTCAAGAACCAACTCAGTTAAGCGGTAGGCCTGTAGAAGAAATTTTTTTAAACTTCGCGACACCTGCGCGTCCAAATTAAACTTGTTATCGTTTAGAATTCAATGTTATGAAAATTACATCGAATTTTAATACACTGAATTACGTTAAAGGAAGTCAAATATTATATTTTGAATAATTTTCTGTTATTTATAAATGTAATTCAAAAACTTTTGAATTATGTTACATGTTTGTTGCCAAAACGCACTATTGGTAATAGTTTAACAGGTTCTAATTTGTTTCACTAGTGCTATGAGACTATATTTGCTGACAGCTGACTTAGCACTTGTAGTTGCTAAGTCAGCTGCACTGTCAATATGAAATACCAATTTGTATTTTAGAGGTTTTCGAGGTTCACAGATATTTTCGAGGTACACAGATATATTCGAGGTACCTACATGGATATTTTCGAAGTACATACATAACTTAGTGGTCCTCAAATATCGTTTCCTTTATCACGAATCTACTTAGAATTTTCACGGAAAATAATTATTTACTTACATTGATATAAAATTTCAAGTTCTATTTTATGTTTATAATTCAATCATAGAATTCAATACAATATTAAATATCCTTTATTGCACTCGAGATCAAATACAAAACAAACAAATGTCAAAAAAACAGGGTAACAACTGGCTACCGTATTTTTATAGCAATATCTTCCAGACTATTTCTGAGACAGGATAAACTTAGACAATAATAACAATCAGATGGTGCAATAAAAAAACTAAAATATGTGAGCTTTATGTAAAATTTGTAAGTTATATCCATTAAACTAGGGATGCCTTAAAATACTTACATTGCCATGCACTTAATCTTCAATAATACAACTTGTATTCAAGTTGCTAGTGCTATAACTACATAAAACAAGCAACGTTGGAAATTCTGCTTTATATCAATGTGAACAGGGTTACAATAGCGGTGTTGTGTTAACAGTAGGCAATTTGGAAGAGGAGAGCTCTAACAAGAAGGGAAGCTCTCAGAAGGACCAGCAGCAACAGGATCGAAGAATAGATATACAGCCGGCTGAAGATGAGGAAGGTAAGCACAGACTACAAAGCAATATATACACTATTATTTTTCATTAAGGTCACATATAAACAAACAATAGAGATGCAGAATGACAGCTATTCGAAGGATGAAAGATATTGTTGGATTGACTTTCTAAAATTTTCACAGGTTGGAAATGTTTTTTTTCCGGATCTAAATAGCTTAAATTTGTTTTTCTAATAAACCAATGTTTTGGGGCTGTTTACAGGTCCCGTGGTCCCATGTTCACAGCTTGCCGAGTCAGCCATGACTATGGGACCTGTAGAATAAAAAGGAAAATTGTTTCAAGAACTGTCACATAGGAAATGAAACTTTTTTTCCGATCTAAATCGCGCATATTTGTTCTTGCAAATTAACCAACATTAAGGGCCCTTTACAGGACTCATGGCCATGGCTGACTGACCATGGGACCCGTAAAAAATAGTTTCATTTCCTATGTGTAACAATCGCGAAAATTTATCTACTCGATATATAAGACTGCCTCGGTGGCCGAACGGTTACCATGCCGGACTGCCACGTAGAGGTCCCAGGTTCGATTCCCGGGCCGGGAGAAATATTTGTATGGCCTACAATTATTTCTCTCGTGAGTTTGGGTGTAATTTGTGGTTGTCTATATGTGTGTCCATGGCACCCGCGACACAGGGTTTCCCTAGTGCGGGGCTATGTTGAGTGTGTGCGTTATAATTTATTTATTATTATTATTATATACCTGTCACAGTAAATTCATGGTAGAGATACTAGTCTCAAATTAACACCAGAGCGCTACACTCAGATCAAAACTAATCTAGCAAACTTCGTTTCGCAAATTGATCCTACTGAGAATAGAACCTTGGATAATACTTTGATTTAAAGTCCCTTCGAGACCATGGGCGTTGCAATACGTCCGAAAGGTCGAGGTAATTAAAATATGTTTTTATACGTGATTAAGTCCCGAATTGAAAATCCAATAATACCTAGGATAAGTGTAACCACTGGGCCAATGATACTTCCAGATCAAGATGAGGGTCTGTCTGTAAAGCACGTAGCGTACGCGCGCTACCTACGCAACCATAGGCTCATTAACGAGATATTTTCCGACACCGTTGTGCCTGACGTGCGTTCTGTTGTCACCACCGCCAGGATGCAGGTATTGTATAACGTGACCATTATTTTTTTCCCCTCAGAGGAGGACACGTGTAAATTTATTATTTTTGTGCAGGGGGTGCTACCGCATTTGAAAAAAAAACATCAAAATAATTATTCCTTGTAATTTTTTATGTTAAATTATAATAAAAAATACGTGTTCCTCGCTTCATTCTTGCATAATACATGCCTGTTCGTTCTATTATATAATAAATGTATAATACAATTAACCATCAACCCATGCATACGTCCCAATGTTGGACACGGATTTCCTCTCAGACGAGGGTTTAGGATATATCCGCCATGCGTTTTCCGAGGATTCTAAACTATCTTCGACGTCTGTTCACCGAAAAGCTCATGGTAAATTTCGTAGTAGTTTAAGAGAAGAGGATTAAGTATATTTTGGGTTAGGTATTAAGACAATGTATATTAACTCCTTTATAGTTTTAATTCATTTTTATAAATGGGCCACTTCTATAAGGAACATAGGAATGGAAAGAACCTCCATGATATTATTAAACTTCGTGCACCTTGTTCAATTATATTTTATAAAAATTCTAGATATTGAAAAAACAAGTTCAATCGCTTACGATGCACCAGAAGAAGCTGGAAGACGAACTGCAGCAGATTGAGGAGAAGTTTGAAGCCAAGAAACGGAAATTTATCGAGAGCAGCGAGGCATTCCAGGAAGAATTGAAGAAGGTATTCTTTTTTTAGCCAACTTCGAACAAAGAGGAGGTTCTCAATTTGACTGTTTTATATGTTCCGTGTTTACACCCTTATTTGTAAACCGATTTCGGTGATTTGTTGGAAAAAGAGTACCTCAGTAGGGACTACTCAACTACTAAACTACTCAAATTTGAAGAAAATATACCTCTGAGTGTGGCAAATTAGGGGATGAAGGAGGTTTATTGATTTCATCCATTTTCTGTTACCCATTTCAATAAAACTTAGCAAAACGCTATAATTCCACAAAACTTGGAGGTTTTTTTATAAAAAAAAATTATATTACAAAACACAATTTACGTGACCTCAATGAAAAAAAAACCTTTTTTTATATCACGTCATAATACAATATAAAAAGAAGAAAATAGAAAACAAAGAAGAAGACGTAGTCAAGTGGCAAAGAATCTGTTAAAACTAAAGTGGCAGTTTTATATTTCATGGTATTGCGTCACTAAAATAAATGAAGAACATTGAACCGATTTTCACTATGTACACATAAGAGCTTAGCGTTATAATGGCTATAACATTAATTAAACAATATCAATAATTGTGCTGTCCGTAAATGGCTTAAAGCCAGCCAGACTCGCTAACACCTTAAGGCTCTTATTTTATTTATTTATATTGTGGCGGAACGGAATGCAAGCGAAATTTTTTAACGATATTGTACATAGCACAATGAACTTTATGGTCAACTGTGTACCGTACAACCTAGATACGAGCTAAAATCTTCCACGCAATTCTCGAGCATGCTCGAGAATGATCGTGCATGATCCGCCGCAATGTAAATTGAGCCTGAGACGATTGGATTATTGTGACGGATTCGTGAAGTCAAGGTCATCCAACACTAATCTAGTTGATTATACTATCTCGTAAATGTCGTGGATGCGGGCCACCAAGTCGATGCTATTTATACGGACTTCTCTAAAGCTTTTGATAGGGTACGTACATTCTGATTGGCAAGCTGAGGCAATATGGTGTTTGTGGTGAGTTGCTGGATTGGTTTACATCATACCAATTGCAATCGCCAACAACACGTGGCTTTAAAAGGCTACAAATCAATGGCTTTTGATGCTGGTTCGGGAGTTCCGCAGGGATCACATATCGGTCCATGGCTTTTCAATTTGTTCATAAACGACACCCTCTGTTGTTAATAATAGCCAAGTATTTCTTTTTGCAGACGACCTTAAACTATGTAAAACAGTTAAAACTCTGAAGGATAGTTTGTTATTTCAGAATGATTTGGACAACATCCTTGATTGGTGTCAATGTAACGATATGTCCGTTAATAGTAGGAAATGTTTTTATAGCAAATTCACTCGTAAACATGACGTAATTGCCACGGTTTACAATATTGATGGTGAAGTTCTGGAGGAATACAATAAAATACGCGACTTGGGCGTTACTTTTGATAGTAAGCTTACATTTCTACCACATCTCAATAAAATAATAGCCAAATCTTCCAAACTGCTTGGTTTCATCATGAGAAATGGTAAAGTTTTTAAAAATCCCAGTATGAAAATAACCATTTACAACGCCTATGTAAGAAGTACTCTAGAATATTGCAGTATTGTGTGGTCGCCTTCACATCTTACAAACACGTGTAGAAATTTAATGAACTCCCAACCTATTATACATAAACTAGAGCATTTCAAAATGGAGAGTTTAACTGACCGCAGACGTATGTTAGACCTGGTTTTCACGTATAAAACCCTGAGAAACGAAATAGATTGCCCTCCTCTTTTACAATTATTTAAAATCCGCGTCTCAAGCCGGATGCCCCGTTACCCGGTCGCACTATTCCATCCGCCACCTTCTAGGACCAACCTTAAGTATCACTCCGCTATCGCTAGATTGTCAAGAAGCTTTAACGCGCTTGATCAAACAATAGATGCGTTCAACGATTCGCTCCATGTTTTTAAATCTAAAATACGAATGAATCCACCTGGGCGTAACTCATAATGTTTATTTTATTCTATATATCTATATATATCTTTACTTAATAATAATTAGAATATTTTTTTTGTTTATATTCCATTTGTACCCCCTGTCATTGCTTAAATTTTCTTTTTATGTTGTGGCACCTACAGGTAGTGCAATTAGAATTAAACGTATTTTTAAGTCTTCATTATTCCTGAGATTTATTGTATCTACCACTGGCTGTCCTTAAATAAATAAATAAATAAACGTGTCGCTTCAATCATAAATTCAGGAAGCCGTACTGCTTAGTACGGCTCGTACTTTTTGCCGGCTCTTGAACTTGATTCCCTGGACCCAGCGGATTGTGCCGTAGCCGGGGAATACGGCTTGCATTTTAAAGTTCAAATTTTATCTTCGTCATGGGAGAGGCGAAAATCTTAAAAAAATACCCAAAATAATGAGTTATAGTTCATTTTTTAACAGTTTTGATTTTACAATATCAGGAGGCCCCTTTTAAGCACAATAATGTTTGTTGTAGGAGTACATTGCCTGCTGTTTGAAAACTATTGTTCTAGTAGTTAGGATGGTAATAAAACTTCATTTTGCTTGTTTATTTTTGACGAAGAAGACGAATGTGTGTTTTTGAAATAGAGATGGTGTTGATGTTTTTGTAATTAGGGTTTCAGGGACGTTTATTGAGGCCGGAAATTAGTTCTATTGTTTTTTTTATAAGAGAATAAGTGTGCATTTAGCCCTCGCATCTCACCTGATGGAAAGCGATGACTAGGTCGACGATATTTAACTGGCTCCATGGCCATTGTTACTATATATACTGCATATACTGAGACCTCCACGCAGATGTCTCCGGGTTCGATTCCCGGGCTGAGAGAAATATTTGTATGGTCTATATTTATTTCTCGTAAGTTTAGGTGTAATCTGTGGTGATACAGGGTGTCCCCAGTGCCGAGCTATGAGTTTGTGCGTTATTATTGTCAAACGCACGTAAATAAAGCCTATTTACTCTCGCCTTGAAAAGGCTCAAGGTTATAGTGTTCGGTGAACAAGTCTGCGTAAATATATAATATAATAGTGGACAATCTAAAGATTCTACGATCGCTTCTACATGAAGCGATAGTAGAATCTTTAGATTGTCCACAACATAGGCTTGCAACTCCATAATATGTCTAACCTCACGATGATGGGATGGGAAAGGCGGAATTAAATTTTCAATTACATCGCACATTCTCCGTGATATGTATATCCTGTAGCAGGCAGCTTTACAGTGATGTTCAAGGCTTTGCAAATTTGCAATGTACTTCGCCCTTATATAACTATAGTTGTATAATGTAAACTTAATTTTAGTTGCATAGTAACCGTTACGAAAATTAATTTTTAACTAGCAAAACAACCACTTAGTAAGGATTATATTGTTTAAACAATTAATTGTCATCCGTTCCAGCATTGCAAGCCAGCGGTAGACGAAGAGACCTTCGGTCGCATGGTGGAACGAGCGCTAGAAGCGATGCGCCGCGGCGTGAACCCCACACACCCGCTGCACCCGTCAGCGCCCGCGCAGCCGCCGCACGCGCCGCTGGCGCCTAGCGCCGCCAACGCCGACCGAAAGGACGAGGTCAGAGCTTGTTACCTACATTCATTTCTCGTATACCTCCCGCTGCTGGGTATTGACACGAATAAAACAATACTAAAATTCATACAAGCACCCTAAGACCGAAGTTGACAAGTCTCAGGTGACTGTCATTTCACCAGCTACCCTTCAAAACCGGAACACAGTAATGCTGACATTACTGCTAGGTGGCAGAAATAAGTAAGGTGGCAAATGTGTTTTTTTATGATTACTTATGATTGTGTCGTCTGTTAAAGGTAAAACCACATAAGTGACATTTTCCACAGAAGTTTCCTTTGCGTTGTAAAAATCTGTTCTGGTTTTCGTCATACTAATTTCACGGCGAATAACGAGTAATTGTCGCCTAAATTGTGAAGATTGCGCTGTTTCTTAACATCACTAATTAAAAAATAATTGTGTATATCATAACGTACAACATTAAATTCTGGATCGAACTGTATAAATAACTTACGTCGTATTAGTAAGTTATGTCCATTCGTGATAATGAAGATGATATAAATTAATTACCCTCCAATGCTATCGCGTAGCCAATGCAACAAGATTCGGCACAAACAAAACCAGAGACGAACGGACCGACACAGGTGGACAAAATCTCCACGTCAGAAGCCAAACCTGACTCTGATGCCAGCAAGGAACAGCCTTCTGAAGAGAAAAAAGAAACGCCTGCCAATGGACCAGCTAATCATACTGATGGGGAAGGTGAACAATAATTTTATTTATTTGCTTTCTTGTCACTTGCTGTTCGTTTGTTGATTTTCTTCATTACGGGAGCTATCACACTTATTTGAGTCAGAAAAGGCTTTATGTCTGTGCAATAAGAACGAAAAAGACAAAAACACCAATTACCTGGTCTCAACCGTAAGAATACCCTATACTATGAGCACATGATTTTCGAACTACTGGGCACTATCCAGAACACCTAGGTTAGAATCAATTTAGACAAGTTCGTTTCCTAAATTGTAAAACACCGGAAATTGAACCCAGTACTTCTCATCAAGTGTTCATAGTGCTAACGTTTGAGCTGTGGAGGTCGTCAAAGTAATATTATTGTGAATAGTATAATGGGGCTTAATATGAAATTCAGGTGAACGCAAAGAAGAAAAGCTTCAAGACAACAGACCAGATTTGAAAGACGGCGGTGTCCCTCTCGTTGGTCCTCCGGGAGTCCCGTCTGGACCTCCGAGCGCTGGTGTCCCTCCAGGTCCTGGTGCACCGCCACAGGCCGGTACTCCGCCGGCTGGCCCGCCGCCCCCAGGGCAGCATATGCCCTCGCCGCAGCACCATCGTAAGCATTGACCTCATTGCAAATTTTTGTAAATCATGATACAAGACCGAGAAACATCCTTTTGCTTTGATTTTGTGGTGAACTTAAATGGTAGTATTGCAATTCTTACAAGCCTGGAGCTTACAGCTTGCACATCAAGTTAAAAAAAACTAACCATTCTGCATTTAATTTTAATATTGTAATTCCAGCTATGATGATGCCGCCAAACCCCAACGCCCCTCCCCACCCGGGCGCCCCCCATGGAGGCCCGCCCCCACCAGGTACCGTACTCCATAATAATATCCATCTCACAATATTAACCAACCATGCTTCCGCGGCTTCCATGTGTGATTAACATTGTATGTGTCCGCAGTGGGCGGCTACGGTGCGCCTTACGGCGGACGCTACTACCCGGGCTACGGCAACTTCCCGGGCGGGTATCCGCACTACTACCCGCCCGCACCCGGTGCCCCACCCGCCGACCCGTACGCGGCGCCGCACCCCTCTCACCCGCCTCACCTGTCCGCACACCCACCACATTTGCCCCCACACCCGCACCAACCACCTCACCCGGGTCCCCACCACGCCCCGCACCCGCACCAACCACCTCATCCCCACCCGGCTCCGCAGCAGCTGCCCCCACCTGCCGCGCATCCCGCGCCGCCGCCTCACCACGAGACTAAACGTGAGTACCAGACCCTTTCCATTTTTTGTTTGCTCTGTGACAAATCAGGGAAAAAAGATATGCATCGTTTTAAAAGTAATATTAACATGTCTCTGTCCCACCCTTTTGTGTCTATCACAGCAAATAATACAATGGAATGATATTCATACACCTTCACCATCATTGCTGAGTTGCTTTTTAACCCTACATTCTCAAGTTGGATTTGGTATTTTAAATATAATAATCACCCAGACCCGAGACAATATAGAAAAGTTAGTTTTCTACATTAACCCGACCGGGGATCGAAGCCGGGACCTCAGCGATGGCGACATCATGAAAACCAGTGTGCAAATCATTCGACCACGGAGGTCATCAGATATATAGGTTTTCTTCTGTGGATTTTTCAATGTATGCAATAAAAAAATGTACAGGTTGAAACGGAAAGTGTATCGAAGCAAATAGATTAAACACTGTACCTTACGCAGTTAAATCAAGTGTGATGTTAAAAACAATATTCTGATACGCCTTAACACTATTTGAACATGAAAAAAAGAATACTGAATGGATCTTATATTTGACTATTTACCTGTTTATTGTAGACAAAACAATGAGTAGTTTGATTATTGTTTTTGTAATGACTTGCTTGTGTGACCATGGCCGTAACTTGATCATATTGAGCTTTTGTTTTAAAGCATTCACAAACAATACAAGCAATTATATTTTCTAAAAGATTAAGTGTTAAAATGAGTATTTCGTATTGTTACAGAGGATGAGCCACCAGCCAAGAAGGAGTCTGATTGATTGTCACCAAAACGCGCCGTCAAACGACGGCGTAAGTCCTCAACCAAGGACAACCAATAAACAAACATTTACTATAGAAATGCTTCACTATTTAACACAGATGAGTGTCAATTCGGACAAACGCAGACAGAAATTTAATTATAAATTTTGTCAGTTTTTTCTTTCATTATCAGTAGGACAAGGGAACAAATTTATAGTGTATGTATGAATTTTGACTGCTACATAGCTAAATTAGTATATGAGGGTTGACAAATTTGGAAGCTCTGAAATAATATTAAATGTATATTTTTTTTACATTGTACTCCCACAACACATGTTGTATAGCAGTCTGCTGTGGTAGAAGCAAAAAACTCAATACTAACAAAATTGAAAAAAGAGCGTCGCCAACAAGCAAAGAGAACTTATACTTTTTGCTTGTAACTTTTAAGTTAAATTTAGTTTGCGTTTGTCCGAATCAACGTCCCAATAAGGCGTTTAACGTATTAATGTTAACTTCATTGTCATAGTTTTTTGTTCTAGGCATTAGACATTTAAAAATGTATCTTCATTATTACTGCCTCTTAAAAAATTGGTAATCATTTTGGACCAGTCCAACAATTTACTTTCAATTTGTGATATAAAACTGTTACCATAACATTAGGCAAATTGGACGTAGTTAAGCAAAAAGGATCCATTCCACAAAATTATCAAAAAATGGGTTAGTACCAAACGGTTCCTAAAGTCTAATAAGTATATACGTACAAAAGTATATGTCCAATTATTCAGCTCATATCTTGCTCACTAACAATAAAAATGTTAGATGCTGATGTAATATTACAAATGATACTTTGAATACTATATGTGTCTACTTAACAATAATACTGTTAAACGTGATTTTATACTGTTGAAATGTAAATAATTAAGCACTTCTAAAAAATTCAGTTTTAAAGACATTATGGACGAAAGCTTTTGTTATAAATGGACTTTAAATGTAAGTGATAAATGACACTGACTTTATTGTGTAAACAGCCGATTACTTCAATTTGAGTGTTTAAAGGAAATTAAGTTGTAGTGAATAACAAAACTATATTTAGGTGTTTACGTAACAAAACTATATTTAGATATAAATACTTTTGGTTTATATATAGTCTCATGGTAGGTTAGTATGAAATACAATTTATCTTTCGTGTTCTGCATTTCTTCCGAACTGTACTATGATAGGTTGTCCATTGATAATTGTACCGTTGACTTCATCTAATGCTGTTATTGCTACTTCTACATCTGGAATAGAAAAATAAAAGTGTTTTTACCTAACATGTCTTTTTTCTTTGCTTTTAAGTCTGTTAAGTTGGTTTTGAATGGATACACAGGATATCCATATTATAATAACTGCCTCTGTGGCCGGATGATTACCATGCTGTTATGCCATGCAGGGATACCGTGTTCGCTTCCGAGCCGAGAGAAATATTTGTATGGCCTACATTTGTTTATCTCGTGAGTGTGGGTGTAATGTGTCCATGGCTCCTGCGATACAGGTTTTCACTAGTGCGCGAGTGTGCGTTATTATTATTATTAATCGATGATACAAGCTTATTGATTACATAGAAACAAATAAATTTCATTCTATGGCTTTTGAAATTCTGTGCCAATTTCAATGTGTAGAAAGATTAACAACTTCAATGCGTATTTACAAGCTAAATAAATGTTAATTTCCAGGCCAGAATAAGCGTCAAGTTTTGATATGGACTTCATAAGTGTCTTGTAAACAATCACTACCTACTCGATGGCGTTAGCTATTCGAGAAGTGATTGAAAGCGAGTGAGGTAGTTTTGAAACGAAAAGTGACCACATATCGAAAACGCTAAGGAGTGTGCAACAACAACTTGTGATGGCCCTAAGTAACAAAGGACAATAAGAGCGGTTACGCACAGCGATACAAACGCGCGAATGCATCGATGCCATCGCTTATGTTGAAGAATTAAAAACGTGTATCGGGTTTGCATCGCATTGTGTTGCAGTTAAGTCACGCGTGTGTGTAAAGGTAAGAGGATTAGCGACTGCGTTGCGAAAGAATCTCTGCAGACGCGGTGTGTAACTGCTCTAAGTGGTTGTGGTTTAAAATAAACTTTTATATTATTATATTAACATTAATAATAACTTATTCTGTGGCAAGTATGATGCAACTGGCTTTGTATAAACAGAGAATCTTCACTATGTGAAAATTAAACTTAAACATTCACGAATTGGTGTTACTGCGAAAATAATAATGTTATTGAAATAAATTACTTTGGAAGGTAACAAACGCCTGTCCCCGCATTCGTCCGGTCATTAGTTGCACATCTATAGGTCCACCATTGTCCAGCACAAACTGGTTGAACAGCATTGTTAATTGATCTTGAGTCACTGCTGATGCTATGTTCTTTAAATACAACACCTGAAATTGTAATTATGTCTTCAAAATACAATAAATGCGAACAACACCTAGATGTCGAGATTAGTCCTTGTGCTCCTATCAGTAGGAGCATCAGGAAACGGCCGAGGAACATAGTGGAATTGTATTTTGGTAACAAAATTGTACAAGTCATAATGAACTTAATACAAAATTGTGTAACATCCAAACTATTATATGAGACAGAAGCTGCAGGCAATCCCAAAAAGGCAGCACGAGAATTATCCGGAAGACGCATGACCTGTTTTTGGCTAGTAGGTCGTTATTCGTTTAATTTTCTATGCAAATTATAAAGACAAAGAAAATTAAGACGTTTTATCAAGCAGTGTAATGTAATTTTTGCATTTTTTATTGCCTTATTCTATACTAAATTTAAAATAACAAGAAGTAACACCAGTGGGTCCAGTATTTTCTACAATATTGGCCTTATCTAAATATCTTCCTAGTCATATTTGTTATTTACACAACTTACTTTTGACGGTACACCAGGCATGTAGTCCTTAAACCTCTCAATTTTCTTGATGTCATCAATGCACATCTTCGTTCCTTCTAATAACTGTTGTTCAGCCTCATTTACAGGTATTACAATATCAACAGCTTTATATTCATTTGATTTTTCCCCATTTATATGTTCTAGCCTTAAGATCTTATTATCTTTTATAGTATACATAGTTTTCTTTTTTGGTCCTATAATTTTGCATTTCAATGTTTGTTCTTGTCTCTTAGGAATCTCTCTCACATCCCATAAACTACCAGGGCGATTAACTATAGGTGGTTCATTATCTGTTTTAGAGTCTGATGCCATCAATTGTTTCTGCTGTGCCAAAATTCGTTCTGTCTTTCTTTCCAGACGTCGTAATATTTTTCGTCTTTTTGTAATTGGGATAATATCAGATTTCAAATGTCCAAAAAGGTTATCTTCGAGTTGTTTTAGTTCATTCATAGGATGTCCTTCTGGGTAAAATTTTATTGGCTTTTTTTGCAACTTTTCAAAAATGTTGGCTTCTATTGATTCTTCCTGCTGGTTCGAACTGCAAATAAAATTGTAGTATAGTTGCCTATTTTTCTACAAACTTATATTGAAAACATACTCAATTTAACAGATAATAGCAGACTCAATAGAGGACTCAAGACAAAGGAAAGGTTATAGCAAAGTAAAGACGATCGAAGCTCCTAAACTTCTTTAAAGACTAGATTCTGTCATGAAACTGATAGGATGCCTTGTACTTTCTAATCGAATATTGCCTTCTATTGAGCATGTGTAACTAGTGATGAAAGAGACTCTTCTCAATGCTCAAGTCAGGATCTGAGCAGACTTGAGTATGATTTCAAGCACTGTAAATACGACCCTAACGGCAAGGACTTAAGTATGATTTTCAGTGCTCACTGCAATACTCAAGTCAGAATTTGAGTATGGTTTAAAGCACTCGAAATCATACTCAAGTCCCTGCCATTTGGGTCGTATTTCCAGTGCTTGTGTTTCCAGTGCAATCCTGACTTGAGCATTGAGTAGAGTTCTAGAATACGACCCTAAGTCTTTTAAGGCCTTTTAAAAAATCTCGACTAATTTTTAACACCTCACGACTAGTCTAGTCTTTTAACTCTCGAGTCAAGACTTTTACAAGAATTAGTGTCCAGTTTCAGTCTTATGACTCAAGAGTCATAAGACTAAAACTGGAGACTAATTCGAGTCGAAGTCTTTTAACCCTAGGAAGCCTAAAAGACTTGTGGGACTAAAACGACTGGCGCCTTATAGCCTCGGGAGTCGCGAGTCATGAGCCGTATGGCGTGATTTTATTTCTACACACAAGATATTTTTTTTTTACGATTGATGGATAACGTTACCGTAGCTTTGTAGTTTTGCGTAGCACAGAAGTGAGTTAATTATAACCAATTCAAGAATTTGTTTTTTGGGAATTATTTGTTTCTTTAATATAAAAATGAATGGATACAGAACCCAACAGTCAAAGTATTTTATCAAATTTTAGTATCTGATACTGTCGTTTGATCATAATGATGAATGAAACATACTATTTATGAATGTATTAAGTGAAGGTCCACAGTCTCTGCCTACCCCTGAATTGGTGACAGGCGAGATTTCTTTATGTATAATATTTGTTCTATGTATTACTACTACTAATACTACTGTGCACGGGTTTCTAAAGTTTAAACAAAAGTACCAGGACTTCATTATAAGAAAAGTGGTTATGTGGTGGTGGTGGACCAATATTACACAAAATAAAAAAGGGCACGTTGAAACTGGATTTCCATAGACTTTTAAATATTGGTTGTATTTCATTATTTTAATTTACTCGCAGAAAAAGTATTGTATGAAATCATTATATAATTAGGTCTTAAAATCTCGTACTTATTGCTTAAATCACTCTTTGAATCCTAATTTTTATTATAAGTAAATAAACTTGATTATTAACTACATACTACGTCATTTTTATTTATAACCTCGGGTTTAATAAGACAAAAATAGGTATAAGTCCATTGCAAACAACTCGAGTCCTTTAAGTCTTTTAGTATAACAACTGAGTCTGATCAGTGTTGGGCATTAATCAATTGAAGTTCAGTTCTGTTGAGCTTAAAAAGTCAATTCAATTGAAATCAATTGCAATTGAATTGATTTTAATTGCAGTTAATTTTTTTAGTTGTTCTAAGAAACAATTGAAACTAACAATTAAAACCGAAAGTACCGAATAAAAGTGTCATTATGAATATGGATTAGGGGGTGGGTTAGGGGTGTGTTAGGGGGTAGATTAGGAGGTCGGTTAGGGAGTCAGTTGGGGGGTCACGCGTGATGCAAATGAAGCTTCATACTGGATACTTGTCTTTTAATTTTGTCGAATATTACTTATTTGACAGTAATTGTTTTAGGCGGAGATCAAGAGGAGACCCCCAGAACCAATTTAAAAAAGTTCATGTCCTTTGGTCCTATCAACATTGGACCTCCTTATTTAGCACCAACAGTGCAAACCGTTAGGCCACTGATGTTACCAAATCAATGACTGCTAAAAATATATTGGTTCATACAATAATTATTGTGATTTAAACTTTCACGATTATCACACATTATTTGATTTTTAAATCAGGACTTAATCGTGTATAAACATTGAGGTAAATATGTTTATGTGATTAACAAACAACTTTTAAACCAAATAGCAGTAATTAAGTTGATCAATTACTGAATGCAGTGGTAAGCGGCTGAACAGGCCTTAGATAAGCCATGTATCGACACCTCCAATGAACACTACGCCATCTTTATTTTTTGGTCGTCTTCTGTTATTTTTGTAAACAGCTATATTTATTTGCCTTAGTAAATAAATATGGCGGTTTAATATAAATATAATCTTATCCCTCCCCGAATTCTGTGAAAAAAAGAAACAAGAACAAAAAAAAAACAAATTTTGTAAAAAAAAGAAAAAAACCAAATAAAAACAGACCAGGTCCAAAAATTAACTTGGCTTAGTGTTCATTGGAGGTATCGGTATGTTGGGCACTTAAATTTTTGATGACCTTATTGTTCCAACAATTCATGCTGTGGTTGTTGCGTGAGGAAGTTGGTTGGTATGGTCACTGATAGGACCAATTGGATAAATGAATTTTTCTAAATTAAATCCACTTAGGGCATTCTAGCCAGAGCCCTGGGGTGAATTCCATAACTCTAGGTACTCTAGGTAGTATAGCACAAATTATTACATTGCTATGAATTTATTAGTGGTGAAAAGTATTTAATTTCCAGAAAGAATGCTTACCCTCCAGCTCGATATTGAAAATGGTTAATTTTTTTATTAATTTTTTCAAGTTTGCTCCTCAATACCCCAGACTCAACTTTAGAGTGCTGAACTGGTGAGTCCAGTACTGTACCCTCGTTGTTTTGATACAGTACTATTTCTTCATCAGAGAGGCCCGCCTTTTTTAGCCATTCCAAACGTTGCATATTTTCTTCAGTTTTTTTAAACTCTTTAAAAGTTGTAATGCCATATTTTGTAAATGGCAGAACCTCTGTAACTTTTTCAAACTCTTTAGGAAACTGTTCCGATCTGAAAAATAATTAAAAAGCTTAAAATTTCGAAGTTTTCCAGTACAACAAAACTACCTATGTCGTTTTGTACTTACGTCATTGTTTGATTCGTTTAATAACAAAACACTATTCACAAACCAAATCCTGTTTTTATTTATTTGTTATACCGATATTTTCCTTTTTTTTTCCATCATAGGATATATCCTTTTTAAGTTGTTGATCACGACAAAATGCACAATCGACAAGCCTATGTGGAAAAGCTGCAGTCAATTTTATTTTTTTTTTAATTTATTAAGGCTTTGGCAAAGCCATCAGCCTAAACATGAAGTTTGTTTCTGTAAATATGGCCGCCACAAAGAGGATAGACAATTTGAGGCGGCGTGTTTGGATTGACTCGGGATTCCTTAAAACGGGCCGATACGGATATTCTAGTTCGAGATTCATATAATTTCGCGTTTTAATCTTCGATTAAGGCACAATAGCACTATCCTATTCCACTTTAAACTAGATTTCACAAAATAATTGAAAGTGAAAATAAAAACGACACTTTTCCCTCCAAAAGGTCCAGAGCGAATCGGCTGCAGTCAAGTGCATGATCACAGACTAATAAATTGTATGGTCTTTTTTTTAAATTTATTTCTGGCCATGGAAACAAAGTACTTCAGCCGAAAACATAAAAATAAGTTTTTCTGTAAATATGGCCACCACAAAGAGGATAGGCAATTTGAGGCGGCGTGATTGGATTGACTCGGGATTCCTTAGAACGGGCCGATGCGGGTATTTTAGTTCGAGATTCGCATAATTTCGCGTTTTAATCTTCGATTAAGGCACAATAGCACTATCCTATTCCACTTTAAACTAGATTTCACAAAATAATTGAAAGTCAAAATTAAAACGACACTTTTCTCTCCAAAAGGTCCAGAGCGAATCCTAAAATGTTGAACAATCGGCAATGGCATCGCCAATTGTTCAAAGTCCCCAAAAATCACGGTTAAAATGACCTAATTTGGGGAGAACAAAGTTTGTATTCCCCACAAATTCCCCATATCTCAAGTTTTCATTATTTATTACAAATACATAGCTTAAAAATAATTATAATAAGGAAGTAGGAAACTCAAAATGTAACCATCTAATTTTATAATTTGCTTTACATTTTACATTGTGTTTACATTCACAGCAAACGTAATATTTGAAAAAATGTTTAAAAAAAAGTTTGCTGTGAATGTAAACACAATGCAAAATGTAAAGCAAATTATAAAATTAGATGACCTTAAATCGTTTATTTATTTTAATGAGATTCAACATTAAATCAAACTTAGAAAAAAATATACAACAGTGAAGAGATCCGGTGTAAGCGAGAGGCGATGGTCACCCGGTTGAACCTGAGTCTGAAAGCTGCTTCCGACTGGGAAGATGCTAACAGGGTCAGGTTTAATGCGGCTAAAACACAGGCGTGTCTTTTCTCATCAAAACGGAGTCCCCTACACCTTACTCCGACTTTCCGAGGTGTATCCGTGCCGATAAGGGACCACCTTGAGCTACTTGGTCTGGACTTATCATCCAACCTCAACTTTGGGCGATACATCGAGTGCTTGGCAAAAACTGCTGCCAGAAAACTAGGCATACTTTTCAAGGTCAGGCGGTACTTCACACCTGAACAGCTTTTAAATCTGTATAAAGCACAAGTTCGATCCTGTATGGAGTACTGCTGCCACCTTTGGGACGGCTCTGCCCAATACCAGTTAGCTGCCTTGGACTCGGTGGAGCGTAAAGCAAAGAGACTTATTAACAATAATCCTCTTGTGGAGTCGAAGCTCCAAAATCTCGATCATCGCAGAAAAGTAGCCTGCTTGTCGGTTTTGTATCGGATACATTTCGGGGAGTGTGCGCAGGAACTTTTCAATTTGGTTCCGCCCTCACCGTTCCTCCTTCGGTCGACTAGAAGGTCCGGAGCACTCCATTCTTATGTCGTTGATATTCCACCTATTCGCACTAAGCGCTTTGCCTCCTCCTTTCTGATGCGTACGGCAAAGGAATGGATTCTCATGGATCATCTGTATTTCCCGAAAAGTACAATTTGGGGCTATTCAAGGCTAGAGTGAATAGGCATTTTTTAGGCAAACGCGTCCCATCGTCGGTCACATCGTCGCTTAACATCAGGTGAGATTGTGGCCAAGCGTGTGTCTATTATACATTAAAAAAAAAATATAATTTTTCTTTGCCTTACAAAATTAAATAACTTAATTATTGTGTTGCGCATTTGGTGACACTATGGTTAATAGGAAATGTAATTATTTTTCCGCATTTAAATCGCGTATATATGTTTTACAAAACATATATACGCGAAAAAACAAACCGACGTTTCGGGCCCTTTACAGGCCCCATGGTCACGGTCAACCGTGACCATGGGACCTGTAAAAGCGTGACCTTTAGATGAATGAATGTGTAACAATCGCGAAAGCCTAAGAAATCACTATGGTTAATGTTACAAAAAATCAATGAGTAAATTAAGTTGCGACCGATAATTTCATATTTAAAGTTGACAAGTGCCGAGTGGTAAGTTGTGGTGTAGAAGTACCAACTGCTCGGCTTTTTTTATCAATAGCTGATTTGGTTTTTTTTTATACCGGAGACGAGCCTGAGTGGGAAAAAGGATCGCGAACTCAACACGCACCGACTGGTAATTTTACAAGGATAGTATTATCAAAAAAGCAAGTTTTTTCACAACCAAATATGCCACTTCCCCAAAAAAAGTACCGATTACACATCAAAAGAAAATTAATTTAGCATTATGTACTAAAATTAAAACATAACATTTTATCGCAATGCATATCTAACATCTAAATACATAGGTATATAATACTTCGTGCATACAACAAACGTATGAACACAAATTTATGAGAGAAAACATACCTATTTCACTGAAAGGTACAACATCAGTCTATCGGAATGAACCACCATTTTATATGACATAATGGTCTAATTGTACAATTTGTCCAAAATAATAAGATCAACAAAGTCTTATGCTTGAAAATTGTAGTTTTTTTTTTGTATTTGCAAGAAAAGGTTCAATTAATTCCAATATTATGGATTGCTCACAAGAAAATCAGCTCCAAATATAATATTTGTTGTACGTGATTCATTGTATAAACGAAGATAATTTATGGAGCAACTTTTCAGAAAAATCACTATAATTTTGTTTTTCATTTAGACATGGCCCAATAACTCAGTTTAGAGTTAATTTAAATTGATGTGCAATCAGTATTTTTGTAGTGTAAACAATATTTTTGTAAATAAATGAACACTTTCGTTGTACATACAATGTGAAATTAGCACAAGTTTAGTTTTGATACATGTTTTTGAATTATTTTTGGTATTAGTTTTGTTAGACAGTTGTTCTATTTGTAGTGAAATATTTTTTTAGAAGTTATTTGATGATCATAATTTTATATATATTGAGTTTTCTCATATGCACTTAATATTTTCCATTTCACAATTCAGAAATTCTATTTAAGTTGAAAAACACATCGATATAGTTCATCACAGTGTTTCTAACAATAACGATCAAACTAGCGATGCATCGATAGATGCAAGCAATCGATAGATTAAACAAATTTATAAAATGTTAGAATTCCCATATTTTCCTCACATAGCTCCCCCATTCCTACAAAATCCCCAATCCAGTTGAAATTCCCCGCAATTTGGGGAATTCTCCACAAATTGGCAGCACTGGAAAGCTGTCCTTTACAGTGTTGTAATTAATTCG
>NW_020653761.1:868044-874045 GCF_003589595.1 Hyposmocoma kahamanoa
TTATGTAAACTTGGTTCTTGAAATAAAAATACATATATATTATATTACATATTATATTAATTATCTAACGTCCAAGCTTCATAACTATTAGAGTTTTATTGAAGTTTGTATGGTTTAACCTTTATAATTTTTAATCGACTTCAAAAAAAAGGAGGAGGTTCTCAATTCGACTGCTTTTTACGCGATTACTCCGACATTTGTGAACCGATTTCGATGATTCTTTTTTTGTGGAAAGTTGGGACCTCAGTGCTGATCCCATGTACTTGCCTCAGTACAGTGCTTGCCCCGTATCAATTAAAAAATGTAACGTAACTAAAACAAGGTCCCGCCTTTCGCTTGTTCCTTTGGATCCAATCTATTACTCAGTTTATGTCTCTTTGAAATCGCTCCTTACCTTGGATAGCCATGAACAGCTTCAGGTCGTCAGCGAAAATTAAACTATTGGGCTCTTTCACAACTTCTGGTAGGTCGTTTATCGTTGTAATAATAAACTCTGGTTCTAGATTACTTCCCTGACTCACTTGGTCTAGTGTAGATTGCAATTTGCATTCGTGTTATTGAACTGGATGATTTTATTCAACTGTTTTGATGTCCACTGATAACGGCCAGTATGTAGCTTCGCTATGAGAAATAACATACGAATAGTGCAAGCAGTGGCGTAGCGTGGGGGTGCAAAGGGGGCCATGCCCCGGGCGGCACAGCAGTGCTGGCAGCGGTGGGCGCGCCGAGCCCTAATTGTCAAAGTATTTTCTTTTTACTTAAAATTAGAAAATAAATTCCACTACTTGAGAAAACGATATCCTGGTGCGAAGGCAGGCGAACATAAAACACAATCACGCCGAACGAACTTCTCTTGTAATCGTGAAAATAGAGGTGGGCCCCGGGTGGCAGGAGTCGACGCTACGCCACTGAGTGCAAGTGTGGTGTTTTCATTTCAACATTTTTATAGGTGAAAATATTTTCCAGAACCGTGACGACCAAAACGAGTTTGAAAGAGACAAAAATCGCCGCGACATTACGCCTCCCCGCGTCCAGCCCTGCTCCCCTTTGGCGCTCAGCGCTGTCACTGAGAAGATCAAGAGCGACGAACTGTTCGTCGACGCTGCTCCTGTAAGCGAATGAAACATACGATATATTTAATTCTCTTTTTTTTAACAACAACACACTCATTCTCTCACTTGACTAACAGTCGTTTTTTTTTGTGACATCAAGTGATGGGACGAACAAGTCTTAGCGTGGTGGTAAGCGACACGCCTACCAGTTGCAATGCCACTTAGAGCATAGTTTCCCAAAGTGATCCCTACTGCACCCTAGTGGCCGCTGAAGAGTCCTAGGTAGAGGCGTCGGAAGCAAATGGGGATGTAGATAATGTCCAGGTGGCACGGCCGCATTTGAAAAAGAGAACCGGAATTATCTATTACATTTTTTTTCCTAGTCATTTTTTGTGTTCCGTTTTCAATTATTGTTTTTTTGTGGTGGTGGGCGTTTGAGGGGCACTGCAACTGCGCCCATCACCGTGAGACATAAGTTGACAAATCCCACGTGCCTTTAATTTCACCAGCATTCTTCCCAGCCTGTCAAAACCGGATCACAGTAATGTTCACATTAACGCTTGGCGGCAGAAATAGGTAAGGTTCTACTGCTACCAAAATTCGTAATTATCCAACAAGACTAGCAGCGGTGGGCAGCTGTGATACTTTTAAAACAAATAATGCATATCGACGTGAACCATAGAGGATGGAAAAAAATTATAGTCTAAGCTGTGAACTGGCAACTAATTTGACAACTTCCTATAAAGTTGTCAAAATTTAGATAGTACTGATTGCCACTTCACAGTCGATATGGTAAAAGGACAAAGGACTATTTAATTCCAACGTTATTTAAATGTCTTCCGTCACACCTAAAATGTATTAAAGGTAGTATTAAAAGTATGTCATAAATTAGATAAAAAATATTTGTTAGATACAATATAGTACTATAGTGAAAACTGCACTTGGGTGTCTGAATAAAAATATGTTCAAGTGTAAAAAAAATTATACTTTTATGAAGTTTGAGAGAATCCTATCTCTATTTGTAAAAACGTCATTGTAAGGATAAATAAATAAAAATAAATTGCATCAGGCAAATTTTTCATACGGCCGTATTTTCACCATTCGTATGTATATCGTACTATAAATGAATTAAAAAATAAAAATTTATTGACTGGAATTTCTTTTCGCAGTTTCCTCAACATAGGGACAAAACCTAACTTGCCAGCATTTTCTTTGTTCTTCTCAAAAAATTTTACAATTACGTTTTCATTTTCAGACCTTGGCAGCTTGGTTGGAACGCGGTGAATGCAACAAAAAGAACGCCAATGTTTTTTACTCGTTAATCCAAACAAGCAATAATCATGTTCGACGACTGTGCAACGAGAAAATGTCATTAGATGAGGAGTTCCACAAAACGAAATCCAATATTAGAGACAAATTCGCCAGTGTCGTCGTGCAATGTAAGTTAACATTATTTTTGATTTAAAATTTTTGTTATGTTGTCAAATTTGACAGTATATACGTGGGGCGCACTATAAGTTTCCGGAATGAATAAGAAAAAAATACTATAAATGGTCAGAAATGAATTTATTGTTTTTCAAAATATTCTCCGTTAGCGTTAATGCACAACCAATTTTGAAAACATTTATGCCACTCCTCCGTGACAATCTCTGAAACTTATTTTTCATACTCTTCTACAGCCTCTTCAGGTCATGAAAATCGTTGACCGCGTAGCTGGTTTTTAATTTTTGGAAATAAATAAAAGTCACACGCGCCACTTTGGTTGGTTTCGGCTCATTTCGAAAGACCAATACGCTCGATTGCTGCTTTGTTTAGGGATCGTAACTATAAATCCATGTTTCGTCACCTGTTACTATGTCCTTCTACGAATATTTTCACGAGTTCAATCCATGGTGACGTAGACAACCATATTTCTAAAATGACGCCACAATGTAAACACAAGTGACAGTCAAATGAAACAAACTGTATTGTACAGCCAAAGATTTCCATTTTCAAATGTTGCAATTACTTTTTAAATATTGTTTATGTAAGTTGCCAGTTCCGGAAACTTATAGTGCGCCCTATGTAATATTGATTGACAATTACCACACTACAAAATTATAATTGCATATGGATCTTCCAATGTGTGGAACTCACCCTTCGGAAGCCGCAGCAATTGGGCAATTTACGTAATATTACGTTAATTGAGATACGGTAAAATATACGCAACGCTCTTTCTTAGTTGCAATCCCCATAGTGAAGACTCCAAGTGGTGCCGTGACCAGGATTTTTCTCATCATTAATGTTGTAGTAGTAAGAGAAAGCCGCGTTTCAGGCAAGTTTAGCATTAACACAGATAGACTTAAATGGATGAAATAGAAAAAAAATACTGCTATAATTTTAGTGTGTGGATGTGACTCGCGTCACGTAATTTTTAACCGACTTTAAAAAAAGAGGAGGTTATCAATTAGAGTTTTCTTTGTATGTATGTTACGCGACAACTCCGGCCGATTAATGAACCAATTTTGATCATTCTTCTTTTGTTGGAAAGAAGTTTGTTTGGAGAATTAATTTGGTTTTTGTGCTCATGCTAAGCTGGCTTGTTATCAGTACAAACTACACAGTATAAAACTCTATGTTGACATGTGAATTGCAATCACATTGGGCCAGGGTGGTAACCTGTGACCTAAACCACATGTAATAAGACAAGTAGTGCAACTCCCGCTTATTCCCATCAATGCCTACACGTAGGGTTGTCACATTATTATTTAGTTGTACCTTGTGAACCTTATTTTAAAAAATTAAGGTAACTTTCTCGTGCTATATTGAAATAATCTTTGTTGAATGCAGTAGGTATTTAACTACTTCTATATCTGCATCGCGGATTGGCATCTTGATTATGGGAGTATGATCATGAAATATAAATTAAATTCTGAACAATTTGAGGCACTATTGTTTAAACACGCCTACTATTTGATGTCGTTTTTAAACACCGAGAGAAATTAATATGCTAACGCGAGATTTCTTTTATGATACCAAGACAAAAACGTCGTGCGCCTGGTGTTAAGCGACTGTACATAGCAGTTTCAGTGCCACTCAGAACTTTAAATTTTAGTCTGAGGGACACTGCGCCTGTCACCCTCAGACATAAGTTGACAAGTCCCATGTGCCTGTAATTTTACCAGCACCCTTACCCTTCAAAACCGAATCACAGTAATGCTCACGTTACTGCTTGCCGGCAAAAATAGGTGGCAGTACTTCCCTGAACGAACTCTTTCACAAGGAGCTCCGTCTATTGCTATTCAAATTACTGATTTGATTATGCGAATGTGTACATCCGTACACGGTGCGAGTGCACACATACAAGACACGCTGCTACGTTTGTATGGAGTTCCATTCCTTGTCTTATTATATTGTGGTCTTTAGAGGAAATCAGTGTCCGGAGACAAAAAAGAGATTTTAGCTATTTTTAAGATGGTGTCGTAAAAAGTGTTTCACCCATACATTAAATTGCTTTCAAATTATAAATAATTCGGAAAGGCCTATGCACAGTGGTGGATAAACGTTTTAATGGAAAAGTAAGGGACTCCTGAGAAGTTGGTAGAGTACAATCAGCTTTTGGAAGACGTGGGAAGCATTGTAGATTATACTCCTTCCAACCGTTTATTTAACTTTTGACAGCTCGAATTCTAATCAATTAGTGATGTCCTAATGCGTTTCCTATTCGATTTTTTATAACAATAAATTTTATTTATGAAGAAGTTTAAATCGTGAATGGGAGCAGGTTCAAAAAAGAAGATATTGTCTGATGTTGGTTTGACAATTTTTATACCCAAGAATTAATAATTAATGTTAATGAGGATTCAAGTGATGATTCTCGTTCATATGGAGAAGAATCCGACGATTCATTATAATAAAAATCATTATAATTTATTTAATCACGTTATAATTTATTAGACAGGTAAAAAAAATTTACTTGAATAATCTTCGTTACATAATCCGTTGGCTCGATAAATATCGGAGCACGTCGCTTCACCAAAATGAATAAATATAAGAGTCCAGGAAGTATTGCCCTTTTTTGTCTATAGTTGTCAGAAAGTTGTATGTCAATAATTACGGAAATTCGGAGGCATGCATATGTCAAAAGTTTTATAAATGGTTGGACGGAGTACAGGACCTAAAACTGCTTATTAGAAGAGGCCTATGATCTTCAAATGGGATGTATAACAGTTGGAAGTTTTTCGAATTTGTATTGACTTTCTACGTGGTTAATGATTTACGGAAAATGGAGCATCTTTAACACAATACAATTGTTTGTAGTTCTGCAGAAATATATTTTGTTATCCATTAAAATGTACATAAGGTAAGTGTTCTGTAACTGAAGGGGAATAAAGGTTTTTAACAATGTCTTGTTATAATAATTATAACAAAGATCGGAACACTAAGAAAAATTCATTCGATCCGACTGGATTCGAATCAGCACTCTCAGGCAATCCGTGGCAGATGCACTGCCAATTAAGTCACGGAACGAACCAGCAGACCTTATGAATTTTTCTATGTGTTTGTTGCAGATGTTTGTTTTTAGTTTTTGACGACTTTTTGCCGTAGCGCCATCTGTGAGAAATTCACTCATATTTATTGAGGTTTATTTCTTCACTGAGTGAAGAAATAAACCTCACCTTTATAGCTACAGAAAATAATTGAATATCGTGGTAGTAAAACATGGTGACATTCAATTAACTTAAAAGTTAAAATTTTTAAACCGGCGTCTCTAGTCAGCGATGATGGTAGCTGTTATATAATCTTTGTTATAATAATGGTAACAAATTAGTGAAGTAATTTCACAAAAAATAATTGAATATCATGGTAATAAAACATCGTGACATTCAATAAACTTAATAATTGCAAAAAATGATCTTGTTGCTGACCACATTAGGTTATTACTAAAAAACGTAAGAAATAAAATAATC
>NW_020653761.1:874055-901481 GCF_003589595.1 Hyposmocoma kahamanoa
GATTGATTCAAGACTTACAAGTGTGACGTGCGTTCAAGTTACATATACCTTTGATAGGTATTAACTTAATATGTCTACTTGCTGCCTGTTTAGATAATCAAGTTCATTGTAAATTACTACAAGGTCATAAGATCATTTATTATTAACAAATTACCCAACTTTTTTTATACATTTTTTATATTAAAAATTTTTTTATTTCTTATAATTCCGCCCGACGCATTGTTTTAATTCATGTACACATGTACTTTTAGCATATCCTCAAGATGCAACTTATTAATTTTTATTTACGTACTGTAGCTGCCGGTGAAAGTGCAGAAAATTCTATTTTAGCCAGCGGCTATACCTGTAAGTGCCCGTCTTTGACTTAAGTGTACTGTGCATAATGTAAAGTTTTTTCATATAATAAAACAAAAAATGTTTAATTTTTGGTAAATTGATTATGTTTTGTAAAAAATAAAGGAATAAAAGTAGTTGTTTATGATGTTAGTAATATAGTCCTGCAAGGTTGTAACAATTTTACAAAATTTGTATTTAGTTTCTGTTATGTGCTCACTAGTTTTAACATGATCCAATGTTTTATGCATTATGAAATTACAGGCACATGGGACTTGTCAACTTATGTCATAGGGTGACAGGTAGTACCCCTCAGACCTTTGTAATTTAAAGCTCTGAATGGCACTACAGCTGTTATTGACAGGAGTGTAGCTTACCATGAGGCGTACAACTTGTTCATCCCGTTACTTGATATTATAAAAAAATTAATGCTTTTTCGCACTTGTATTTTTTTCCATCTTTATTTATATATAGTATAGTGATACTTAGCAAAGCTGGTAGCACGCCAGCTACTTTATCTATAATACATGCCCAATACCTTTTCAAATTGTCTTGCACATTTCCTTTTCTTGTTTATTGGTAACTTGTGGGCCATTATTTTACTTCACATATAGATTTCTCTTATGTGATGATACTGCTATTTCTTCATCTTCATTTAACAATATTACCATGCAGTAATGTATTTAATGTTAAAAAAATTTATGATTTCATTCCGAAGGTAAACCTAGAAGAAATAGACCGCTTAAACAGTCTATCAAAAGGTGAAGAAGACCACCGTGCACGTTACGGTCTCACTAAACTATCGGACATGTCCAAAGATGAATATAAAAACTTACATTTGTCAGACGAAAAGATGACAAAGTCACCGCACCTGTATGGTAGAAGTTGGATCCAATACAAGGATTGGAAAAGACATAGCTACATGGTAACACGGAAGAAACGAGCTGTTCTACCTATGCAGGTTGATTGGTGAGTGGTTTTTTAATGTCTTCTAAAGTAGTTATGTACCATGTTCATGGCCAAAAATGTTGCTCAATTTGTGTGAATTTTAAAAGCTGATTAAACTGATATTATTTTGTAATTATTATTTAATCTCAAGCTATGTGTTGCCCAACCCAATATTGCCTTCTAATGAGCACACGAAATGTGTGCGGAACGCACTCCTGGGTACACATTTGCCCCAGTCAGTGGAGGTCAAGACAATGAAAGTTAAAAAAAAATCTGCAGTCATAGAAACCTAGTCCGCACACGCTAATAAAGGCAAATTCAAACGCTCCCAATGGGCCTACACGAGCGGGCGGGCCGTCAGTGCTCAAGGTCAACTTGCACCGCGAACAGCGGATTCGGAACAAAGAATTTTAGCTAAAAATGACGAAATGTGCGGTAAACGAGTGTAAAAATACCCCAGACAAACATAAAATAGATACTAACATCACATTCCACAAGGAAGTAACGCGGTTCAACTTGTATTTTTATATAAATATTCACTAAAACCGAAAATTAACCTACTACTAAAACTAGCCTACATGAATTTGATTTTTGCCTTACTTGTGACAGTTCGTTTGATATGAAACTATCATTCTATGCGTTATTATTCTAAGTCTGCAGTATTATAAATCTGTAGATTACGCACCAAGTTTTAATTTGTGGTGATTGCAATGAATAGATTAGTGATGATGGGCTGCAAACTTGTCCAGACCCTGAATAAGTCACTTTAATAATAACTAGTCGCAAAAGTTTTCGTCCTCCGAGACAGGCTACGGCGTGTAAGTGGCCACTCTGGCAGAGCTTAGATTGTAATTTTTCTTCTTCTTTATAATGTCAAAGCTTTATCGATACCATCGATGATTCCACCAATGTTGAGTTAAGGAACACACGCGTTTTTTACTCAATCAATAGTTTAATTTTATGACATTTGTTCGCGGGATTTTTACATTTTTATCGTCTTTACGGTGCGTGGCCATTTTGAACACTATTAACTGCCTGCATAAATTCGCTTTCCTGCCGAAAATTTATTTTCTAAGTTCTGCGCCATATTTATTTACTTTTTTTTCAGTTCCGCACATTTTCGCGCTCAAAATTTTACAAATGAATATTTTTCCTACGGCTTAATATGGCTTAACACGATGGTATCCTCATATCGGATGAGAAACAGCCAAATAATTTCGTTCGTAGATTGTGTAATTTGAATATCTAGATGCAAAGAGAGCTTCCCTCGTTGCGCTACTACTGTAGTAATAATCTCTTTTTCTAAATTTAGTTTCTTTTAGACGAAAATGTTGATGTTTATTGATGTGTTATTCAAACTACCAAACAGCAGTTCACTCGATGGAAAATGATAACCGTCGCCTATAGACATTGTGTTATTTAGGAATATCCTTAACATCTTAAACGTGATAGCCGGCTGTGAGTCATGAAATTGCGCTGGCTCGCCCTACTGAAATTGATTTTATTAGTGTCAATTTAATACATTATATACTGACTTACGTATGGTTGCTTATTGCGATATATACATACATATATGTACCCATTAGTTACGGTTCTCGTGTTTTTGCCAGTCCCTTGAGCAGCATTTGCTTAAATGCACTGCCAATTTAAAATGATATTAGTTCTTTATTAAAACTACACATAAATCTAAGCAAAACCAATGTTGTCAAACAATTTTTTTTCTAATAACATGCTGTACTTTCCACAATACGAATTTTATCAAGTAGGCATTTTAGGTACCTGTACCTACAGTCAGAATGATTTCAGCTTTCAAATATTAAAACTCAATCTTCAATTCTAGGGACTCCAATCCGTATAATCAGTAGTTCAAACAATCCTCATTATCCCCGATATTTTTTAGATTATGAAATCCGGATATTGAAGCTTTTTATTCACGCAAACAGAATTTTGAAATATTGTAAAAGATAGAATAGAATAGAAATCTTTTATTATTAGATAGACGATTGAATTTGTCATTTTTAAGATCTTTTTTTTTTTCAGAGAAAAAAAAAATTAGATTATTCCATTATTCCTATAATTGTTTTACATTTTATTGACATTTACGTAGTGGTGTTTATTGTTAAATTTTTTTATGTTATAGCAATTTGAAATATTTAATAGTTTGTTAATATTTCAGTTACCTTCTTTTAAGATGACTGATATCCAGAATTGTCATGTCTCTTGATTGATAAATCCTATGCGTGATTTCGAGGAAGACTGACTGTATTGCGTTATATACAGATCTTATTTACCTACCGAAGATTAAATTTAAATTTAATTGATATTATACCAAAACATGCATTAGTTTTCATGTAAATCGCGAATTTATTGATTTTTTATAGTTTTCCGAATAAACCCAAAAAATCCGGTTTCGCAGCGAAATTCGGATTTTATATATGATACGGATTCCCTGTTTAGTTCGATTTGATGAAGCTCCGGTAACTAGTTTAAAAAACCTGAAAAATCTTCCAGAGATAAAGTTCATTATGCTATGTACACACGCCAGTACATCAAGCTACACATTGACGTATCCTGTTCCGTTGTACTGGAGGCGATTTTCGAACAAAAATGTGTAGTCTGATGTGCCGTTGTCCGTACAATTTTGCTACAAAAATTCGCTGTCATTGTAAATTGAGCCAAAGGGTAAGCATTCCTAACCTCCTTGGCACAATACCCAGGTCGTGGGCCCTTGATGCAATTTACTACCTTTAACTTTTGAATAATACTGCTGTCCACTAGTTAAAACGCGGACAAATAGTCAAATATTCGTTTTAAATAGAAAAAAATAGCGCACAAAATTCTCTTTTAAAAACAGTTAAAATTAGTTACCGTGTTCGACTTATCAGAACTTTGACGATGCATAGCTGAAATGTTATCATTAAACAATATCAATATTCTAAAACTGGGTTATGGTTTTTTTAAGACATCTCAAAAAATTATTTCGTCACTTGGCCGCGTTTTAGTTAACGGACGGCAGAATAAAAAAACAATTTTTTTTCTATTCTTCTATTTTTCAACCGACTTCAAAAAAGGAAGAATTTCTCAATTCGATAGATTTTTTATTATGTTACGTGATTACTCCGACATTCTGTGAACCGATTTCGATGATTATTTTTTTTATTGGAACTTCACTAGTGGTTCCATTCATCCGATTAAATTTAAAGAAAATATTCCACCTCTAACAGTGGCAAATTAGGGGATGAATTCGGAATAAGATTTCACCGACTTTCCGTCGACCGTTTTCAATTTTAAAATTTAATTCCACAAATTTGCGGTTGCTATTTTTATAAAAATGTTATAATTAGTGTACCATTTCCTTTATGTATAAATGTACTGCCATGTATATATACTCAATATATCTATTATATTATAGCAATGAGTTTAACGAGCAGTTTCGATTCTGACATAAGAGAATGTTGCAGAAGTAAGGTAGGTGCATTTTATGCCCTTCAATAGTTCAACGTAGATAAGAAAGACATCTTAATGCAATTACTGTGTACTTATATGCGTAATAAAGATAATGTGATGTACAAAATATCTCTTACAATGAGAGCATTGAAGTAAAAATTACGAATGAGTGCTCTGACCTTGATAATGTTAGCAAATAGGTTATTGTTACATTATTTCGTAAATTATTGTGAAATATCTAAGGTACCTTAACACATGGCGTACCTTTACAATGTAAGTGACCCAATTCAAAAAATGAATAAAATGAGTTTATACTGTAAAACTACTTTAAAAATCATTGTTCACGAGGTTCTTAATCTGAAAGTGACCTACTAAAGCTCGGATTCACTAAATGGATCTCTTTCATTTTGTTCTTTCAGTTTGAAAATGCCACTCCCGCGTCGGAGTATCAACGCCGCCTTTAATGTGAATCTGCACTTACAAAGACAATTGAGCCATTTTCGTTCCGTAAACCGTCATTAAAAATCATTAAATTTTTACAAACGCGACTTAATTACTTTGAGACTTTCTTTCACAATTAAAACAACTTACTCTTGGTAAGGTCATAATACGTTCCTTAGCTGGTTAAAATCAAACAGACTTAATTCTTAATACGTCAAGTGGTAACAAAAAAGTTGAGTAAAAAAGTGACCTTATGGCGACTAGTTTTTGTAAATTATGTTTTTAAATTTTTAAATATTAAAATAATTTAAAACAATTTTTGCAGTTGTAAAGCTGAAAGTTTTATCATTATTTTCCAATACTAACAAGGCACAAACTTTAGTAGGTACTTCAATAGTAATAAATTGAATATTATGAAAATGTCACAACTTCAAATCTTATTTTGCGTATTCCCAAAAAATTGAAATTTTGTATTTGGTCGCTTTCATTATAAAGGTTTGTGTACAAAAGTACAGAGTTGATTGTAGGAAATTCATTATTTTTTTGGACTTAAATCTACCTATGCATGTTTTTTCAAACAAACCAACATTTCGGGCCTTTTAGTGGTCCCATGATCACGGCTGGCTGACGAGATGTTGGTTTGTTTGAAAGAACAAATACACGCGATATAGATTCGAAAAAATAGTTCCATTTTGTTGAGGCGTTGAGCGCGTGTTGCCACTGTTTCAGTGCAACACTTTACCAAATATTTTCTTCTTTTAGTCATTGTCATCTCCGTCACAGAATATAGGAACAACTTCTTCCCAAGCCGGTCTCCTTAAAATCTTATTCGAATAATCCTTACTTATCATATTCCATATTGCAGGACGTTTCTCAACTTCGTCTATGAATAAATCCGTATTAAAGGCTTCTGTACCTATTTCTAGAAAAAAAACCAATTTCAATTGCAAAACACATCTCACCGCGACGAAAACGCGGGCTCATGTGAACGGCAGTACAGCAAACCTATGATCTCATAGTGCGCTTTGAGCGCGCGTTTTCCGCTCGCATGTAAACACCTACATCGATTTACGTACAAAATTTGGTAAGTTGTAAGCGCGCGTTAGCAAAACGCGCGTTGAACGCTCGCCATGTGAACAGCTCTTAAGTCTCCCCTTGAGCACGCCAACGCCAGCCGCCCGCATTCAGCCGCTGACGGCCACCTTTCTCAGGTTGTCTGTCCATCTTGCCGCAGGGCGTCCTATATTACGTGGTCGCCATTCTAGAACAAGTCTGCTCCATCGGTCATGAGCCTTCCTGCGGACACGTCCGACAAACTGCCACTTAATTTAAAAATACCAGGCAAAAGAAAATAGTTATATATTTACTTACAATTTAAATTACACGGAAAAATAATTCGGCAATATCAGAGGGACATATTATCCTCTCTTTGTGTATTATTTTAAATAATTAGGTAAATGTACTCTGCCGATTTCAATCACTGGTTATTAGTCATACCGTGTGGTAAATAATAGTCGTTTAATCATAAATTAAGTTGCTATTAAAAATATTTTATTTTAAAAAACCTGATATAGAATCTCATTAATGGCGCACAAGGCTATTTTTAGTTATTGCAAATAGTAGGTCAATGCAAAATAACACAAAATCAGTTTTCGGCTGTATTTATGACTTATGCAAGTCATGTCATAAAAAAGTTACAAAGTAATAATAAAACAGACGCTGGCACTAAGTAGTCGAGAGCCTCAAAGAATAAAATAAAAAAAGAACATGGAAAAACGGGTAGGTAAAAAATTTGATGAACACGAATTCCAATAGATATCAAAACTAGTTTCTGTTGAACTCATTCACACATTAGTAAAACACATTAATGTACGTTTTCGTCAACTGTTTTAGAAGGTGGAATAAGAGGAATGTACTTTATTTTGAACCAAATATCTAGAGTTTTAGGAAGAACAGACAGTGTTATAGGATTTTTGAAGTACACTAAACTTGCCGTTGTTTATCAGCTTTACACGTTTTGACCTTCAGTTTTAACAATCATTACGCTGAATTCAATACATACAATGTTCATGGTTTCGGAATGTATAATTACTATAAATTATGAATATATAAAATATAGAGCAAATTGTGCTAAAAAGTAAACACGGTTTAGTAGCAGTAGAGCTTCTTGTGAAAGAGTTCGTCCAGTGAAGTACTGCCACCTTACCTATTTCTTATTACTGCCACCAAGCAGTATGTGAGCATTACCGCGTTACACGCAAAATAGGCGCCTTGACGTCGAGTTGCGGACACCAGCCTGTTACACCAAGTACCAAGTACTGCGTTTTGGTTTTAAAGGGTACATGGGACTTTTCAACTTATGCCTCAGGGTGACGGGCACAGGGACAGTGCCTCTCAGATCTTTGCGATTTGAAGGTCTGAATGGCATTTTGTGTTATAAACTAATTTATAAATGAATGTTTCCTAATGTGGGTAGATGGCGCAAATCCTAAACAAAACAAAAGAATAGCCTACACACTATTAAAAAAAAATCTGTGCAATATGTTCCATCTACTTGATTGGTTTATTTATCGAAGCTACTGTAATTTCTAGTGATAAACCAGAAAAATTACAGAAATTACAGTAGCAACAGTGATAAATTGCAGGCCGTTAATGTAAAACAAATTAGTTACAAAAACAACTCTTTGGTACAAGTATCGACATCATCAGCTTGATTTTGATTGCCTCTCCCGATTGTAAACTTTTGACATTTCTAATCGGAACAATAGTTGATTTAACTTACAAATCAAAATCAGCACGCTGTAGGGCTAGAACGATAAGGTGCGACTTGCGCGAGAGCGACATAAAGCGCGAGATCTTTATGCGAGACTAACAGTAACTCACGTGTCAAGTCGCTTTCGCGGTAGTCGCGCCCTATGGTGCTAACACCTCACTCGCCATTTCGGTATGATTAAAAGACAATAGGAACGAAAAAGATGTTACGCGTTTCGCTTCCATTGGGACTTTAAAACTTTTTGTGACCCGTTGTGATTCCGTATCGAGAGTGGTGACTGTCTTTGAGTTGAGATGTTATAGGACTGTAATTGATCGTGTGTTTTTTTACATCCTATGTTATAGGCGTACAAAAGGCGTGGTAGGCGGAGTCCGAGACCAAGGGCTTTGTGGTGCATGCTGGGCTTTCAGCACCGTAGGGATCATGGAGACTATGTCTGCTATTGGCAATGGGAAACTTGTGCAACTCAGCGTACAGGTAAATGCCCCTATATACAGACGATACCTCGTTCTGATTGATCGTTACGATGTCGATCGTTGCTATCTCCTGGCGTTCAAATTTTATCGGTAACAACATAAACGTACACTATAAGAAAGAAAGAAAATTTTATTCAGTATCATTAATTTTAAATTGTCCTTACAAAATAACGGTACTTACTATGGACTCGTCGTTCCGATCAGTCTTAAACGATCGTGAAGACAAATCACCCGTATGTGGGGGTTGGAACGACTTTTCACCATTTAGATTCACTATTAATTGAAATTGGCAGCTGACCTCTGAATATTATTATTAATAAAAATACTTACATATTATCATGGCCGTCTTCCATTGGAGTAGGCTGTGACCACGAACATTAAAAAATAAATAAAATACCAATTAATATAATTAATAATAGCAATAATATTAATATTCAAATAATTATTAAAAAAAGATATCATGTTGTCATCTATGTATATTTTTAAAAAACAATGGACATTGTAATAACCAACATCAAGCATCACCACCAATTTCAATTTGTGTTGCTCTATTTTTATTATAATTTTATTTTTATTGTTATTAATGTAAGATTTGTGTTTGAGAAATAAATAATAATAATTATTATTATTTTATACTTAAGAGCAGTAGCAACGGGAAAAAATAATTGCCAATGGTCCACCTCGGTGATCAGTCAGGCAGTCCACAGGCACGAAGGCGGTTAATGTTAACCTGAAACATAACACATAATAACTATGCCTGAAGCATTTTCAACTGATCTACGGAACGAACCAGCAAACCCGTGAGAAAATCTTTGAAAGTTTTTCTACAGATGGCGCTACGGCAAAAAAGTCGTTACAAAACAAAAACAAAAATCTGCAACAAGCACTTACAAAAATTCGTAACGTATTAATTATTTTTAAACCATTTCACAACCTTTCAGGAAGCAATAGACTGCGCAGGTCTAGGCAACAGTGGCTGCGCCGGCGGCGACATATGTCTTCTCCTCGACTGGCTGGCCATTACTAAGACTGCCGTGGATACTGATAAGCAATATCCTCTGCGCTTGACCGACGGCAAGTGTCGGGTTAATAAAACTGCTAGCGGTGTACGTGTTAACACGTTCACTTGTGATTCGTGAGTGCAATTCTTTTTTTCAGTCTATTCCGCGATACAAACCTAGAGCTAGTGCGGGGTCCGCGAGTAATTCTCCCTTAGTCGTAACTTTTTATTATTAAGAAAGTAAACATAAATATCTTGTTATACATTGGGCAGAATTAAATTACGATCTGAACTGTTTTAACTTAATCAGTATTTCACTTTCGCCATTGTTGTAATCTAATTTACGATTTTCTTTTCTATTCAGTTTTAAAACTTCTTTTCTATTCAATTTCATGTATTAGCTTAGAGCCGGGGTTCCCAAACTTATTTTGTCTACTGCCCACTTTCAGAATGAATTATTTTTTAGCGCCCCCATTTTTTCACCTACTTAAAAATCACTATAACTTCAAATTAAATTAATTATTGTGAGCTATATTAGTGGAGATTAAACAGTCATTCTAAACGAGACTTTTACGATAACCCGCAAGTGGTAACTTGAGACCTGAGCGCAGTAGGTAGTACACAACGGCGCTCAGGTCTCAAGTTAACTCTGACGGGCTACACCTGCCGATGTGAGTGATTATTGAAACGCAACTTTATAGTATTCAGACAGAGAATCTATTATTCAAAATAATACTAACGTAATAGATTCTAATATAAAAACTAATGTGAAGGATGAATCTGATGTTGTTTAATAAGTTTGTTGATATCAGGTTCCATTTACTCAATAACAGCCGCAAGTCACCACGTTCGGTAACATGCAAACGATTTCTCTTTTCGGTAAGCAGCGTTGTCACAGCACTAAACCCACGTTCACACAAATATGACGATGGGAATGCTATCAAGAATCTTTGAACGATTGACCATAATCCAGGGTACAATTGCGGGATCGGTTTTTGTAGCCAAAATTCTTGGTAGCCATTTTTGAACTTGATTTTTATTTCCTCTTTCGTTGTCAATTCTATAAGTTCTTCTTCCAGCTGAGGTGATATTGCTGTGTTGACATTTGAAAACGGATCCAACACCCTGTCTGGTATTTCCAAATTCAAAATGTCCTGGTATCGTTCGGTGAAGTCAATGTGGAGGTTTTCCAAATGTTGACAGTAGGCAAATAAGTCGTTACTGCAGGATACTGATAAACTCGGAACATTGTGAAACTCACATCTGCCCATATTCTTTTTGTGTAGAAGCAGTTTGGCTGCGACAGCAGCAACGACATTTTTTGTTTAATTGAATTTAGTTCATCGCCTTGCAATTGGAGATTCATGTCGTTGAACAATTTATGCAGGTCTGTCATGTAAGCTACATCATTCTTTGATGTAATGAGCTTGTTGCGCAATTCTGTATCTTTAGTTTCCAAGAACTCTATCACAGAGTCAAACAGGTTGTAAAATCGAGTCAGACAATTGCCTCTTGATAGCCAACGAACTTCAGTATGAAACAACAAACGGTTGAAATCTTCGTCATTAGTAGCACAAAGCTGATGAAATAATCCATCATTCAAAGAGCTGTTACGGATTTTATTAACTGCTTTGATGACATATTGCAGTGATAAAAATAGTCGTTCACTTAAATTTATAGCAACCAAATGTTGTCTATGAATAACGCAAAGTACAGCAAGGACATCTGGAATTTTATTTTTAAGTACGCTATGAAGCCTTTATGGCACCATGGTTTGCCGGAGCGCCATCCGTAGCAACAGATATAATATTTTTCAAGGGAATATTTCTCATCACAAAACTTTTCTAATGTATTGAATATGGTTTCGCCTTTTGTATCGGTCTCTGAATTTCTAGCAAACAATAGTTCTTCACATATTTTCTCATCTTTAATAAACCTCACGTAAGACAGCAACAATGCTTCATTAGTTGGTAAAGTTAAAAAAGTAGAAGTAAAGGTTGGTAAAGGCCGTTTCTCCAATTCGTCTTTGCACAGAATTATTACTCAAATGAATTTTTCGGATAATATCTGCGGCCGGTTTATGAAGCACAGTACTTATTACTTCCTTTATTGCTGGCAAATTTAACTCTTCTCCGATGTTGTGTGGTTAGCCTTTTTGAGCAATTAACAAAGAGACGATTGTACTTTATTTGTACTGATTGTACTTTTGTATTGTACGAAGCTCGAAGTCCGTCGTTATCTTGCTTAGCAGCCGCCGAAAAGAGTTTTGCTGAGTACTATGCTTCTTGTCTAGGTCTTGAAAATATGCTACATTCTTGTGTTTCTTATCTGGATGCAAATGATCTTGCAGTCTTGAAGGCTTCATTGCTTCATTCGAAAATGTTTTTAGACATAGAAGGCACAAAGGCGACGACGGGTTTGTGGGATTTTCAATGAATCCCAATTTAAATTGGGATTCATTGAAAATATATATTCCGCACAGTATTGCCGTCTCTTCTTTTTTACTTCAGACATTGTTTTGTTTTGAGAAATACGTAAGTAAGTGTTGAACTTAAGTACTGCTTATCTATTACGCGCGAAACCGCAAATGAAAATAAAATAAAGATTACGTTGTTTATATAGGATTGCATAAGCAGCAGGCACTACAGGAATAAGACAAACATGCATAAACTCGTTTATCTTATTCGACGCTCAATCGTACTCAACAAGTAAGAACAAGTATTCTATGAACCAGCCGATTGATACAGGAATGCAGAAATCGGGTTATTTAACAAAAACTTGTTAAAACATGATTGCCCGCGGTCTATTATCTACGAAAATTACCTATCTAGAAATACTAATAACTGTTAAAATGCGAAACTGTGTCTGTTGCCTTTTTATTTGTTTGTTTGTGTCTACTTTCAATTCGAAACGGAGCGACCGATTGACATGATTTTTATTTGATTTATTCAATAAAACAGGACAGATATATGAACTACACGGAGAGAAATATCGAACCGAGTTAGTTTGAGCAATCTCTTAATTAATATTACTTGATGTTCACAAGTTATAGTCGAGAGTCGAGAGCTCAGTCGGTGTCTAAGAGCTTCCTAGAGGAAATGACAAATCTCTCCCTAAGCCCACAATGCCCCCATTTTTTTTTCTGGGTCTCTTACCCCTATAGGCCTGCAGCGGCCACAAGGGTACGTTATCGCCCACTTTGGGAAAGGCTGGCTTAGAGGGTGGAAAAAATGAATAGTCTGAGTGTCGTATTCTAGAACTCTACTCAATGCTCAAGTCAGGATTTGAGTATGGTTTCAAGCACTCGAAATCATACTCAAGTCCCTGCCATTAGGGTCGTATTTCCAGTGCTTGTGTTTCCAGTGCAATCCTGACTTGAGCATTGAGTAGAGTTCTAGAATACGACCCTAAGTGTATTAGTCATAGCATAAGTCTTATGACCCTTTGGAGTTTTTTTATCTTATTTCTCTTGGCTTTTCGCGATAAGCGTTTTAGCCACTTACAAAGTGTTTTGACAAACTTGTTTTTAAAATGGGGAAACCTATAATATCATGGAACGTAATTTGGAACGGGATTTGAAAGTTGGAGAAAAAGTGAAAAAGAGAACAGGCGAGGAATTAAGAGATGTAAATAAACAGATAGTAGTTAATTTAATTAACGCATATACTCAACATAGCCCCGCACTAGGGAAACCCTGTGTCGCGGGTGCCATGGATACACTAATGGACAACCACAAATTACACCCAAATTCAGGAGAGAAACAAATGTTAGCTATATAAATATTTCTCCCGGCCCGGGAATCGAACCTGGGACCGGTTCGGCATGGCCGTTCGGCCACGGAGGCAGTTATTCAATAAAAAGTTGATTGAAAAAAGCGCCAAATGGCTTTTCTATTAATTTCAATTATCAATGAAATAGTTTTTTTATTATCGTTTTGTATAACAACAATTGACTAATTTGGTAGGCACTTTTTCAATCAACTTGCTATTGAATATCGTTAGAAAAATGTTGAAATTAGAGGTTGTAACTTATGTAAATTGTCACTCACCGCGCAGCTATCTCAGGAACGTGTAGGTACAGGTTCCTGAGATAGCTAATTATATAATACAAACATTGTCCTATTGTAAAATTTCAAATTATTTGTTTTGTTATATATTTTAGTGTTATATTGTTGTTTGGGCCGTATTTTATTTTATTCCTTGTGTTTTTAGGATATCTAGTTTTGACTAAGTTAAGCTTTGTCTTATATTTTGATATTGTGCAATAAAATTTATATTGTCACACATTTTCAGCTTCGTAGGCGCTGAAGAAAAGATTCTGGATGCCATTGCGACTCATGGCCCCGTTGCAGTGGCTGTTAATGCACTCACGTGGCAGAACTATCTCGGTGGGGTCATACAATTCCACTGCAGGTATGCGTATGTACATTAGAACGGTACCTTAGGCCCCACGAAAAGAAGGCGCCGCACAAACATGGACATTTTAATCCTCCATCACGCCACCAATCAAAATATTATTATTATTATTATTTTAATTGTCATGATCATAATCCGATAATTGTCATGATAATTTCGTGGATAATTATCTGTTAAGTAATTATCTGATTTATCCACGCTGATTCTTAGTTTTGTCTCTGTTTTTGGCTAAAAGTGAAAACACTACAATATTATGTGAAATAGATATTTATATTGATAATTATCAATTGTTTTATGTTTGAAAATTACGACCGACCGACGAATTAAACCGACTTCACGAAAGGAGGCTGCCAAGTTAACTGTGTTTTTGTGTATATTTTATACGGTTACTGCGACATTTGAGGTACCCCAATAGTGACCCCATTAAATTTTGAAGAAAACATTCCACCTCTAAGGGTGGCAAATTAGGGGATGAATCCGGTTTATTACAATTCACCCACTTTCCAATAAAACTTGGGAAATAGATGTAATGCCACAAACTAAATAGTTTGTGGCATTACATCTATTTGCCGTCGGCTATTTTCTATAAAAAACGTTGTTGAACAAGTAACTTTCAGTTCTTAGGTTTTCGCGATTGTTACACATAGGAAATGAAACTATTTTTCCGGATTTAAATCGCGTATATTTGTTTTTTGAAACAAACCGACGTTACGGGCCCATGGTCACGGTTGACTGAGGTGGTACAGTCTTCAACCAGTTATGTCCAATATTGATGCAAACCACCCTATTTTTCCAATTTACGCTACATTAAATTTTACAAATTACTTTATTGAATGAATTTTTATTAAGTTCAATTTATTATTAATTAATAATAGAAATTAGAAAAAAATAAAACATATTAATTAGTACTGCAGTCTTATGTCTGTTTAGGATTTTTCATTAGAGGAATACTGGATCCCAAACTGGTGGTACGGAGAAACCATCTTCCCTGTTGAAATTAGGATGTTTTTTAATTTCAATGGCCTCTCGCATCCTGGAGAGATAACGGACTTCTTTTGCAAGGACCTGGGGTTTGTCAAACTTCATTGCATGTGTAGGTTTATTATTATTAGGTTAAAAAACAAATATACGCGATTTGAATCCGGAAAAATAGTTTCATTTCCTATAAGTAACTTTCATTTAAATATTATTATAATCGTAATACATATTTTAAAGATTATTGCTTACTTACTGCAATTCTTGGATACGGTTCAAAGTGACAAATCGTCGTTTGAGACTAGGAGGTCTACCGTGAAATACGAAGTAACGTTTCAGCTTGGTATCGGACCGGAGGCTACCACCCACAGACATTTATTTAGATATCTAGACATATATCTAGATATGTCCCTGCTACCACCTAAGAAAATCGTGGTTTGACTTAGTCCTTTCTTCGCAACGACAAATGACAGCTTTCGTATCGAATTTTGACATTACTTTCATCGTAAAACTGACATAATGTCGGACGTATGAGCTTCGTTGCAGACGCAGTCACGTGTTATCGTATTTTGCGGTAGATTTCCAGTTTGGTGTGGTTGTCTGGCACATTATTATTATTTTACTTACAGTGGCACCCCAGCTGACCTAAACCATGCCGTGCAGCTTGTGGGGTACGATCTTACATCGGAAGTGCCATACTATATCGCGAAGAACTCCTGGGGACCAGAATTTGGCAACGCAGGGTACATACATCTCGCTCTGGGAAGTAACATTTGCGGATTGGCTAACGAAGTTGCTAGTGTTGACGTTTTATAAGGAACTAGCCAAAAGCTAGATTATTTTGATTGATAGTGGTCAGCAAATTTTTGAGTTGACTGTATACAATTTAATAAGAAAGAAAGCTGGAAAACATTTATTTGCACACCATAAATGACACCACATAAGAAATGATAAATAAAAAGAAACAGTACAGAAAAACATTTTGAAAACCAAAAATACAAAAAAAATCATGATTAAAAAACGTTCATACTTATGACAAATAATTACGGAACGAAATCACAAACACAACGAAAACTAAATTTCACCATAGATTATTTAATTAAACATAAGACCCCCCCAAGTGAAAATATATATGTGGTGTCAGCTGTCACTAACTCAGTATTTGCTGGATTTAGATTTATTAAGTATCTATAATAATGTCGACATTGTTTGTGAACTGTTATAACCCAACCTAATATGGGTATTTTGCAATGGTTGATATTACTATTAAAGCCGTATTTTTCCATAATGCAATGTGCAAGTTTTCATATTTTGCGTAAGCCTCAAATCAAGGCAGTTAGACATTGGCACTCGTAAAGAGCGGTATATCGCTCCGGGAATCGGGAAGTCAGTTAGTTATCGATTTAGTGTAATTTTTTACAATAAATCGGGTGTTGGGAAGTTAGTGCTTTTTTAAAAAGACAAATCGGAACGGCCGCCTAACAGAACGTTTACTAGTAAGATTGGCTGCTGTAGCCGTGTAAGGGCACATGAATGGGCGAACAACCGTCGCTCTCATTCTAAATAATAGCAGTCGCTGTAGTCGAAGCCGACTAGGATGATATTATTATTATTATTATTAATGTTGGTGTTATTCCATATTTTTTATAAAATCTCATTGTTTATTATTTAAGATTTTTTTTTATTTTAAGATTATTTAGTGTTACAGAACTAAATAGGATCTTGATTATTTGTCACAATGTACATGTCCGTTAGAGATGAAACGGATATCCGGTATCCGGTCTATTTTTAATATCCGGCCGTATACCGGATGTTTAAAACTTAGAAAAATTCATAATCAGTACGTCAAATAAATTGATTTATTGATTAAAGATGATAGTAATAGGATAAACAACAAGTACCGGATCGTTGACAATCTGTTTATTACTTGTAACTGAAAGAACTATGAAGTTAGATAACGCTATCTGTCAATGTAGTATTCAAATTTTAATAAAGGCAAATTATGGTGGATGAAGTTCAGTTTTTCTGCTTTGTTAAATTTTAAATACTACTTGTTATTTCCATTCAAATTCAAAATAATCTTTATTTCATTGGCAAGCATTATTACACTTGAAATTGTCACAAAGCTTAAACTCTACCGCTCCTTCGTAAGGCAGATTCCCCTAGGAAAAAATGAGCAAGAAACTCTAGGGGTTGCTCTTTGTAAATAACATTTGTACACATTCAACATTTACAATATATATTTTATTTGTTTTGAAACATCAGAGATCGAGACCACCTCCATGAGCTAAACGGGTTACTACCACGGATTTTTGTCATCCAAGTACGCAGAAGTTGTATAATAATAACCTTTAGTATAAAGGTTTTGTTTCACTATAGTTTTAAACCTCGTGAAAGGCAAATTTTGTATATCAACCGGAATCTTGTTATAGAAGCGTATACATTGCTCCTTAAAAGATTTTTTTACTTTGTGAAGACGACTATCAAGAACAGCTAGTTTATTTTTATTCCTCGTATTAATGTTATGTCTGTCACTATTTTTCATAAACAAATTACTATTCCTTTTAACTTATCTCTCAAAGATGCTTTGGGGCTCAGATTGTAAATTACCCTAACCGCACGTTTCTGCAGGACAAAGATTCTATTGATATCGGCGGCACTACCCCAAAACAAAATGCCGTATGTCATTAGACTGTGAAAGTAGCTGAAGTAAACCAATCTAGTGGTTTCGACTTCAGAAAGTTTCCGTATTTTTTTAATCGCGTACACTGCAGAGCCGAGCCGTTTTGATAACTTACTTATATGGGGACCCCCATTGCAATTTAGCATCTAACTTTATACCTAGAAATACAACTGCATCCACGAGATTCAATTTTTCGTTTCTAACTACAATGTTTGTAACCGTCTCTCTAACATTGGGTAATTTAAATTTCACACAATTTGTTTTTTTTTTTCATTAAGGAGTAGGTTATTAACAGCAAACCAATCAACTACTTTAGATTTTCAGCTACTTTTCGATCGATTTGAACTGTCTTCAAATACAATGTGTACCTACAATAATGAAACGTAGAAGTTTTTTTTATGTGAAAGTGCAATCATTCACTAATCAATCAATCACGGCGATGCGCGTTGTAAACTGTTTACGGCAGCGGGTCAGATATCCTGCGGCCGGATATCCGGCTATCCGGACTAGGTGCTCGCTGTGTATCCGGTATCCGGCATAATCACTATCCGTTTCATCTCTAATATCCGGTTTTCTTGGATAATTAAAAAAGAATTTAAGAAATTTATGATGATAAGCTAAGTAATTAGGTTTGGGACATGAAAAAATTTATAAAAAAAATCTTTTATTTCAGAAAACTATTTTCCTGAATATTTTTCGTTAAATTTTCTACTTTTGACAGTGACATTTGTCAAAAGTTGAATATACTGAACTTTATTTAACACAGAACAAGCCCCTAATAAATAAGAATTAAAACTTTATTGAGAATTTGTGAAAATAAGCCAAGCAGGGTTTAGAAAATTACATTAAGAATGTTTATACTATTTTATTTCATATTTAATGCTAAATAAAACATTGCAATATATATCTAAACGTAGGACATAATATGATTCTTCGAATTATATATTTCAGAAAATTTTCCTGAAAACTTTCCACTTTGAAATTTTTTAGAAAATTACCCAACATAAATAACTGAGAGAGTAACTTTTTTGGGAAACTGACAAAATAATTAAAAAAAAAGCATAGTTAGTGTATCATACACAATAAAAAGTAATAAATCTACTGCTAATCTAGGCTAATATATCAAATAAAATTTTGTCAAAAGACTTGTACCGAATTAGTATGGAGCTGGGTACCATAGATATAGGAAAAAAATATCTGTGCTTGGTACTAATAAAGTACCAAGCTGCATAGAAAAATTTAACTAGACTCAACTTTTTTACTTGAAATAAAGAGCTTAGCAGAATAATAAAACAAAAATAGACTTGCTTTTTTTTAAAATTGATTTGAAACAAAAGTGTGACAATTAGACATATTTAAATAATTACCAGCAACACTGCGATACTAAGAAAGTCCAAAAAGCAGCAACACTTCAACGCTAAACACACGTATATGCAAAAACCTAGAATTGGCTTAGACTATTTTTCCTTTATTTTTTTCCATCCTCTAAGAGAATTGGCTATTGTAACAAGAACATCTGATCTGTCAATATATTTTTCATGGTATTGGCCACTAGCCTATTAGATTGAAAATCCTTAACAATCTTCTGAAAAGAAAAATAAACACATTCCATTTTTTTTCTTTAATAGTACTTGAAATGATACTGAAGTATGTACATAATTATTTTATATTTGTATGCTATTTACGTGTATAAAAATTATAATGAAATATTTTTTTTACATGAAAATAGCGAATCCAAATAGCCTCATTTATAAATTGGGATCGACGTATAAGTTAGAGAATAGATTTCTTAGTCAAGTAGATATGACAATCATGTTATAGTTTTGCCATTGGTCTGCTGTTGGCAGCACGTGTCTATGCAACTTTTCATCAAAATTGTGAGCTACATGTGGATATACTTACGTTTTAATACGTATCGCTGTATGTGTGGTAGCTTGGTGAAATCGCACATGCTAACTAACATAGTATTATCTCAAAAATTGCGTTATATATCGCACTGCTATTACAATAGTATTGTAACTCAAAACATGTGAAATTCAATATTATATCATTACTGAACGTAAAATTTGATTCTCTACACGTTAATAAAAACGTCGTTAGAGAATATTGTAAGAGATAATTAAAAGATATCTTAAGTCCTAATGAATTACTTTATGTGATCTAGTCCAAAAATAGTCCTTATTCAAAAATGTGAAATATTTTTTCCATTTTATTTTTAAATATATTTGGAAAGTAGAAAATGGTTTAAGTGTCTGTAATAAACTATAACCCATATATAAATTTTAATGATCTTTCAAGGGAAGTGATTAATTCGTTTTTCATCGTTTCTGAGAAAGTACACTTTTTGAGTTAATACACTATTGTATTAACAGTGCTATATTATTTCAAGAATTGCGTTATATATGTATATGCGTGACATTCGTATACGGTTTTTTTATGTACACACGCCAGCACATCAAGCTACACATTGACGTATCTTGTTCCGTTGCACTAGAGGCGATTTTCGAACAAAAATGTGTCCGTACATACAGGCAGATAACTCCATTCCACCTGATGTAAAATGGAAAATGGAATCCAAACGTGAAGGAAGCTAGTACTGTGGTAATATAATCACCACCCTAGCCACCTCCACCCTGCATGCGTACAAGATGCCTCTTCACGCCTCGTTTGAAGGACCCCATGTCGTAAGACGGAGGGAATACGTGCCCTAGAAGGGAGTTGCACTTCTCAACACTGCGATACGGAGGCTGCCTCCGCGGCGATCTTCACCGACAAGAGAAGCCAACGTGGACCATTCATGCAATGAGCCATCGCGTATACAATCACATACCTGACGATATCACTAACGCTCCGAGCACGTCTCGACAGGAAGACGCTTTAGGCTAAAATGTGGCTCCTAAAAATCCAGCGCTCTTTTTTTAATTTATCGGAATGTTTTAATTTTAAGTAATATTATTTTACTGTATGTAGGTTACTATAATTCTTTAATATCAGTTTATAACGCAATTCAATACATTTGTTTAGTTAGTATTCTCATTGACATTTAAGGTACTACATTGACATGTACTGAATGGAAATTATGAATAAATGATTATGATCAACTGTGCGACAGAGGAAGGTGCCACCAAACATTTTAGTTCTCGATTGAATATGGCTGGTTGTAAAACGGTGACGACGAAGGCCAGCACGCGTGATTCGGAGCAAGAAAGGGGAGGGCGGGATCAGGTTGAACAGTGCTTCAGAGCACTCGCCATGGTACATCCGATAGAAGGCGCTAATTGATGCATCATCTCTACGCAGTTGTAGAGGTTCAAGGTGTGATGATACCTCTTCATCGCCAATGAATCTTTTTAAAAATCAAAGTGACGGTGCTGCCCTGTCACTTACGTAGCGCAATTTTTAAGATAATACTATGTTAGTTGTCATGTGCAAAATGTGAAAATAGATATTGGTTACTTGGAAAATAGAATGCAAAGTAAGTTACCACTACTAGTTACTTTTAAACTTATTACCATTACGCATGATAAAAATAAAAATTATCACATACAGGGTAAAAGATATTATTGTACTACATAAGTATAAATAAGTTGTTAATAATTTTTGTATTCAGTAATTTTTATACATATATATTTATACAACCACTATCGTGTACTAATGCTGCCTATATCCTTCCTGTAAAAATATTTGACGTAACAATTTTTTGTATTAACGGTGTTGGGGCGAATGTTAAGAGTTAAATTGGACCAGTTTAATAGCTAACTGGTTTTCAAAGATCGGAAAAGGGAAAGTATATTTACTTAAACTTTTTTTAAATAATGTTAAGTGACGGGACGCATAATTCGTGCGCCTAATGGTAAGCTACACGCCATCCATAACAGTTGTGGTGCCACTCAGAGCTTTAAATCGCAAAGATCTGAGGGGCACTGCGACTACGCCCGCCAACCTGAGACATAAGTTGACAAGTCCCATGTGCCTGTAATTTCACCAGCACCCTTATCCTTCAAAACCGAAACACAGTAATGCTGACATTACTGCTTGGCGGCAGGTAGGGTGGCGTGAACTTTTTCACAAGGAGCTCTACTGCTACTAACTTCAAATAATACAGTGTGAACAATACCTCGTAGTAGTATAGTCCTGCAAGGTTGTTAATATTTTACAAATACACTACGGTATTAAAATAAATGCCAGTTACACATAAAACATAGAACAAAATACAATAAAATAATTCCAAGATTTCAGAGGGAACTTTAGGTAAATTTTTTCTGCTTACACCGATCTGTGATTATTATACTCGAATTCGATTTATATTGTCTTTTTTTTAATAATATTTTTAAATGAAACGTCTAAGAGTACTAATTAATAAGTCATATTGTTTAAACTTAAGTGCCATACGTATCCTACTCAAAAACCTTCTATTTAAAACGTTTTATAGTGCCTTGGCGTTAAAATTAAGACAATCATGTTTTATATACTCCCGGGCACATAATTCTAGCCACTTAGTATTTTCAGTACTAAATTCCCTAAGCTTATACAATGTTCGATAGATTAAAACCATTATGCAATTTTGACACTGGTATATTAAAAAATTTTTTTTGTTGATAACAGTATTTTTGTATTCTACTTATGTAATTACTACTACCTTTAACCATTATGTTCCACAAATCTTCACTAGAAAAAATCCCCACTGGTGAGGAATAAATGTTAAATAATAAATAGATGTGAACCTTTCTGCCCCAACGGCCGTCGGGGTCTCGGGTCTTGAATGGAGACCACGAACCGGAAGGCGTTCAGTGGGACGGCCCCCTACTAGATGGACGGATGACCTGGTACGGGCGGCGGGTAACCGTTGGATGCGCGTTGCGTCCGATCGGCTGGTCTGGAAATTTTTGGGGGAGGCCTATGTTCAGCAGTGGACGTCTTCCGATTGACATGATGAATAAATAGATGTAATTCCGCACACTTTTGAGGTCGGTTTCTTTTTTTTTTTATGAAAAATTACAATTATATTTAATTTTACGGCGAACGCCGTTACTGTCCAGAAATAGGGTGAGAATAAAATTCCAAGGTGGCTCAAATTATGTGTCCGGGTGTGTAATAATAACAATAATTTTCTTGATAAGTAAAAGTGGGCGACCTTATGTAATAATACCGTAATTTCGCGAAAGCGTGAATTGATTTTCGTAGTGGTTCCTTAAAAATCACTTGATTTGTAATATCGTTACGCTAATAGCTGTTATGAGTTAACATTGGAATGATGTGTAACAGTGTTGAAAATATATGTCCAATTGTTTATATTCGTGTGTTTTATTAACTTTATTTATAGTGTTTTTTTTTAAATCCCATTTAAAAAATCAGTATCAAATCCGAACCCGTAGAAGATACAGGGAAACTGTCTTAGGAACCGTGAAGTCTTTTTTTGTGAACACAATTTCAGCATAGTCAATTTTTTGGTCAAGCACGAGTTGTTTATAAAAATGAATAAAATTGATCAAATATTTTTTTAGTGCCGGTCGACTCAGTTTCATGAAGAGATCATTTCATTGTATGCTTCTTGGTCATGTAGTTGATGATTGTATGAGACGACAAAAATCGTGACAGCAGAAGTTGGTCAAATTTCAATGAATCAAATTGACTACTTTTTAATGCTAATAAACTCAGTTTCTTATAAGGATGACTTCATTGTATCGGAAGAAAAAAATTGGGACAGCTGAAGTTGGTCAAATTTTATAAAATGATTTTTCATCCTCACTACTCGAACCAGTAGAGATTCAAAACTTACACAAGTTTCTCACAGGTGGCGTTACGGCGGTTTTCCAATGTCTTGTTACAAAAAGTTGAACGGAGACCGTTTTGATAACGTTTTAAATAGCGATGAAAGAGACTAAATCTTTTGAAGGCGTTTTATAACGACTCGACTCCATTTTACAGGAGTCGACTCTAAAATTAAGACTGGAGGTTCGAGTTTTTATTAATAAGACTCAGTCGTTATACTAAAAGACAAACGACTTAAACAACTTGAACGACAAACGACTTTGAGTTGTTTGCCATGGACTTATACCTATTTTAGTTATATTAAACCCGAAGTTTATAAATAAAATTGACGTAGTATGTAGTCAATAATCACGTTTATTTCCTTATAATAAAAATTAGGATTATAGGAAGGATAGAATAGGATAGGAAAGAGTGATTTAAGCAATAGGTACGAAATTTTAAGGACTAATTATATAATGATTGCACACAATACTTTTTCTGCAAGTAAATTAAAATAATGAAATACAACCAATATATAAAAGTCTATGGAAATCCAGTTCTAACGTGCTCTTTTTTTATTTTGTGTAATATTATTGGTCTGTAACCACATTTCTTATTATGAAGTCCTAGTACTTTTTTAAACTTCTTTAGAAACCAGTGCACAGTAGTGAGATACAATTTATCTGTAATACATAGAACAAATATATACACAAAAATCTCGCCTGTCACCCATTCAGGGGTAGGCAGAGACTGTGGACCTCCAGTTTTCGGTTGCCCGTACGCTGCGAACGCGAAAGGACGTATCGATCAATTATTTGTTTGCGCGCGCTTGACATAGTTTTTTAAGATGGCGAAATGTGCAAAATGCAACAAACTAGTTGGAAAAAAAAGCCCAGGTGTACAATGTAACAAATGTAGCAAGTGGATTCACGGCTCCTGCGCATCATTGTCCATGGATCAGTTAAATGCATTATCAGTGACCGAATCAGTTGATTGGAAATGCAACCGTTGCTCCACAACGAATGGTGGCAAACCGAAACGTATTTCGGTCATATTACCGGACCATGAAGATGTAGAATCAGAAACTGATATGGAATGTGATAGTCGTAAAGATCAGGATAAATTCTTACATGAAATACGTAAAGAGGTACGAAGTATGAGAGAAACGGTACGCGATATAATAAGAGATGAACTGCAGAGTACCCTTCATTTTTTCTCAAAAAAAAATTGACGAATATGAAGAAAAAATTACTGATTACGAAACCAGGCTTAAATTAACGGAAAACCAATATAAAAATGTATCGAATTTGTGCAAAAATCTAGAACTCCGGAATGAATTACTTGAGCAAAAATTTAACAAATGGGAACAAGCACAACTGAATAACGAGATTGAGATATGTGGAATAATGGTTAAAGAAAACGAGGACGTAACCAAGATTGCAGTAGCAGTAAGTAAAATCCTCCGCCAAAAACCCGAGGATATAATAAAGGCTTATAGGAAGAAAAAAGTAATCCGACAGGGCACAGCACGAGCTGTACGAGAAGCCGCCGATGCGCCAATCGGCGTGACCTTACGAGAGGGTTGCCGCGAACAATGGCTGCGTGCGATAAGGGACACTAGGATAAGTCCTAGTGATCTGTAGTAGTTGACGGGGAGGTCGGTGGTGACACTAAGGTATACTTGCGTGCTGCACTAAGCCCTATTACATCATACTTACTGTGGAAGGCCAAGACGGATCTGAGGGACAAGGCTCTGTGCAAATATGTGTGGTGTAGGGAGGGAACGGTAATGGTTCGTAGAACCGATGGTGATCATAAGATTTACTATGTACGCTCAGGTAATGATATTGAGACGATCAAAAGGGAGCTACAGAAAAAATGAGGTATGTCACTTAATTTTTAACTAATTTTTTTCCTTTTCTTTTTCACTTCTATTTTATTTTGTCATTACCGTCATTTTTGCGAAAAATTATATAAAAAAATTTTTATGAACTTTAATACATCAGATATAGTTGAAACAACACACCAGTTGTGGACAGATTTTGTATGTGACATACCTCGAAAAAGAAATAAATTATTATTATTGCATGTTAACTTAAGATCATTGATAAAAAATCATTCTCAAATTGAATTCATTGTATCTACATGCCCGGCAATAATACATCTTGTTGTAATCACGGAAGTAAATATAAATAACATAACAAAAAACCTATTTCAATTAGAAAACTATACAATGTACACGGAGCTACGAAGCAAACGAAGAGGAGGCGGTATAATGTTGTATGCTCATAACAGTGTAAGGTTTATGCAATGTTCAAAAATTACATTTGAATTCGAGTGCTTATCTGGCGAAGTGATCAGTCATGATGGCTATAAAACAAACCTTTGTGCTATTTATCGGCCGCCTCACCTTAGTGTTTGTAGCTTCGTTAAGGAATTATCACGGCTTATACATAATTATCCTACAAACTCAAATTGTATTATAGTGGGTGATATGAATATAGATTTAAGTACATCAAGCACATTAGTAAATTCATATCTTAATGAATTAACAGAAGCAGGATTCCAAAGTTGCGTTAATCAATACACCAGAATTGAAACTACGAAAAGAGGCACATCCAAAACGTGCATAGATCACATATTCATCCGTGACGTACTTGAGCGAAATAGCCGTAGTCATATAATAAAGTCAACTGTGGTACAAAACGCGGTGGCCGATCACTTCATAACCGGACTAGCGCTCATCGGCGCGGATACAATTCGACGCGACACGTTCAATACCACCGTTAATGACACTAAAATAAGACATGAACTCGCTTGTATTGACTGGAGCCCGGTTTTTCAAATACCTGAGAAAAATGGAATTCTTAATTATATATTAAATGTGTTTGATAATATATATAGTAAGTGTAAAGAATGTAAAATAGTATATTTTGATGGAAAAAAGAAATGTACTTGGATAACAGATAAATTAATTGAAATGGCTGAAACGAAAAGTAAACTTCTAAAATAATATTTGTCCGATGTAACTAATAAAAAAAACGAATTAATTTATAAAAAGTATAGAAATAGAACAAATAAACTTATGAATAAAGCCCGAAATAATTCAATAAAAAGGGAAATCCATAGCAATTTGAAGAATCCAAAGAAAATGTGGGATATTATTAATAGATTATCTGGAAGGATTGTACAGGTTATTGATGATGTACTAATTAAACACTTCCGTATGAAGGCTAAAGATTTATCTAATAAATTTGCAGAGGATTTTGAAAGTAATGTAAAAAACCTAGTTGACTCCTGCTCTTCACCAATGCTTGACGAGATGTCTTATATAAATACTCCAAACGTCTCATTAAAATTAAATAAAATAAATGAACAAGTATTAGCAAAGATAATTGACGGTTTAAATTCCAATAAGAGTCCGGGTATTGACAAAATAAGGGCAAAAGATATTAAATACATTGCCTCGGACATAGCACCTGTCTTAACACATTTAATTAACAGGTGTATAACAACTTCCACTTATCCTGACAGATTAAAAATAGGTGTTGTTAGACCTATACATAAAAAGGGTAGCTATACTGATACTAACAACTACAGGCCGATTACAATCTTATCATGTATTGACAAGATAATAGAAAAATATATAGGGAGGGAAATTAATGATTTCTTGTCAAAAAATCGAGTCATTAATCAGCATCAATTCGGATTTCAGAAGAATAAAAGTACAGTAAAACTACTGTCTTTGTTTTCAGAGGAGGTAAATGGCCATTTAAATGATAAAAAGCATGTGCTTACAATTATGGTAGACTTTAGCAAGGCATTTGATGTGTTAAATTATGAAATATTATATAAAAAAATGATGCAGAATGGTATACAGGGCCCACTGCTGGACTGGTTTAAAAATTATCACCATAAAAGATTTAACACTGTCAGTATAAACGGTGTTCATAGTGACTTAATTCCTACCGTATGCGGAACAGCACAAGGCTCAATTTTGGGGCCTACTGAGTATCTTATTTATGTCAACGATATGTGTAACATATTCAGGGAGAGCTCTGTATACCAGTTCGCTGATGATACTTGCTTGATAACTGCACACCAAGATATACAAGTCGCCCAATGTATGATGCAGATCGAATTTAATAAGCTATGTAAATGGGCACACGATCTGGGTCTGTCTA
>NW_020653761.1:921481-924331 GCF_003589595.1 Hyposmocoma kahamanoa
ATTTTTAGTAAGAAATAGACAATATTGGGAAACCATTCGTTCTTTCAATCACTTTTGCAATAATACATTATACTTGGTTGACAGGTTCGTCATGGTACGAATATGAGTCATATTACAATAAGCTTACTTTAAGCTTACATTGAAATAAGATTGTTTTTGGAAAGGTTATGGTAGGCCCCACGGTTTCATTGACGCTTTAAAGCGGCAATGGCGGTCAATAGGGGAAGTTTTTCGTATTTACTAAATGAACTTTTGCCTAAGGTTAAGCAAGAAATTAAATTTAAATTTTGATTACTTCGTAATCCGTTGTTTAAATTTAAGCAAAAGTTCGTTTTGTTAATACGAAAAACTTTCTTAGCTCGCCATATTTGCTTAGTCGAAGTCAAAGTTCGTTTTATATGAAGTTCGGTCTGTATGAAGTAAACATACACACTCAATACGTTGAAGTATGTACATTATACTTAATGGTTTTTTCAGGTACCGAACAAGAATGGTGAGACCAGCGACGTAGTCCTCGGGTTTGACGACATAGATAGCTATGTGAAGAGGAACACGCCGCACTTTGGTGGAGCTATAGGGCGATGTGCGAACAGAATTGGTGGTGCTAGCTTCGAAATTGACGGCGTGAAATACCAGCTGGCTAAGAATATTGGGGAGGATCATTTACATGGAGGCATTATAGGGTTTGATCAGGTGGGAATTGGATGAATTTCTTAATTGTTGACCAAAATTTAAGAAACATGGTTATTTTTAGCATTTGTAGTCAATGAGAACGATGTACAGTGATGATAACTATTGAGATAGCTACTTGACAATCTTATTAATACGGATTCCAAAAGCTAGAATATGTTTTCCTTGTTGAATTTATTGGGTTTGGGTAACAAATGCGATATATGAGAATTGTCTACCTAACTATGTAGATATTGGACCAGTGTGGAAAACGCAGGTCTAGTCTTTCCGGGAATCTCGGTCTCTAAAATTAGGCTCGATAATTTTTTGGCCATTTTAGACACTCGAGAGTAATGTTTTCAGTTTCGGTAATATCTCGATAAAAGTCTAGACTTTTGAGACTAAGCCAAAGTAGCGCGGCAGCGACTTCAAAAGTGGCTTGCGTGTGTCACGACAGTGGCGCTGCAACTGCGCTTCTAAAAACTGTATGAACATTAGCAGCGTTTCTATAAGCGTCTAATTTGAAGGATAATATCTACTAAACCAACAATCACTTTTTATTCTGGTTACATGGACATGGCAACACTACGCTTAGTATATTTGTGTAGATTGAAGACCGGTAGTAACAAAATCAAGTCCTCTTTATCTGAACTACGTTCAGCGCCATGTGATGTATCTGAAAGTGCATCAGGTATACAGACACTTCAGTCTATAGACAGATCGCGCGTGATACAGCAATCGTGGGCGATTAGCCCCCTATGCACAGTCACTCTATCGCGCGTGATCAGGACCCTGATTTTAATTCAAAGCGAAATCGATCCGATCGGGTAGCTCATCCGCAATATTATACGCCTCGACTCGGAAAAGACGCGGTTTCCGATCGGGAGAGCGGATTGCGATTGAGATTGCGCGCGGGAACTATAAATTGTTTTTTTAACAAGTTCGCCTATACTATGAAACTTACTTTTATAACAGTCTTGAAAATTTTCGCATCGTACCGAGTCTACATTTTTCATTCCTGAGAGACCGAAAGCCCTAGTCCAGATTTGCCCCTCCACTTCATATGTTTTTGCAGGAGTTTTGTAAACTTTTTCCAATGGATACGCAACTTTCCTTGCGGTGTTTTCTATTCACAAAACATGTGTCTGGCAAGGCTTATCATTGTGTGATTGTAAATATTTGTCAACTGTGTAAGAATCCAAAACAAGGAGTTTGCTACTTCCTGATCTTTAAATAATTACTTTTCAGGTAAACTGGAAGTCCACAATCGATGGCAACAAAGTGGTGTTTAGTTATTACTCGAAAGACGGCGAGGAAGGTTATCCAGGAGATTTAATCACCAACATTATCTGTGAAGTGAAAGACGATAACAGTCTCCACATACAGTTCCTGGCCACTACTACCAAAAAGACCGTGGTGAATCTGACCAATCATTCATACTTCAATTTGGCAGGGCATGAGACCGGATCAGAAGAATTATACAACCATGTCGTTGAGATGAACGCTGACAGGTTAGTATAACTGCTTATATAATCCCATGTTTAGAGTGAGTTTCCTCTCGGGCAGGGAAAATTAATCGTTGGTTCTAATCTGACAAGAAGGATCAAGTATGGTTGGAAACAAGACGACCGCGTCTAAACGCACTCAATAGTCAGCAATATTCTTTAGACAGTGTAAGTTCTTGTAATTATTCTTGATCTATTTAATTTTCTTAACAGGATTACAGAGACGAATAGTAACTCGATACCCACTGGTGCTTTTGTGAAAGTGGGAGGCACTCCGTTCGACCTCCGTGTAGCGAAACGACTCGGTGATGCCATGAAGCAAAGTGACAAGCTCTACGATGACAATTTCTGCGTTTCTACCCATGGAAACGAAGTAAGTAAGACTTTTTTCTTTGAACTGGGAATGTTACAAGTATAGATACCTCAGAGGTCCTAGTTGCGTTATTGAGGACTACTAGATTTGATGGTTCTTGTCCGCTTTATAATGGAATTAGAGCAGGATGATGTACGGTATAATTCAGCGTAGATCTTGAAGGTCAAGTGAGTGTGGGACTACAACATTGCTCCACATAGTAAATCCATAAACCGTTTTAACATTAATTAAATTTTTATTGAATTGATATTCAATTATTTTTTGTGAAATTACTCCACTAGTTTGTTATAATTATTAATACAA
>NW_020653761.1:924341-1012454 GCF_003589595.1 Hyposmocoma kahamanoa
ATTTTTTGTGAAATTACTCCACTAGTTTGTTATAATTATTAATACAAAGATCGAACACTCAGAAAAAACACTCAGAAAAAATTCCTTCGATCCGGTCGGATTCGAACCGACATCTTCTTGCATACCGTGCCAGACGCTATACCAACTAAGCATTTACCATACCAACTAACATTTTTTCTAAACTCTTAAACGTCCATGATTCTCACATGGTTCAAAATATGCAAGTGTTTCAGAAGCTTTTTGTTTCTTCATCCATTAAAGATAGAGAAAGTGATACTAGACTTATTGCTTTATACGTTGTAACAGCGACATTTTATTTTCAGAGCGTCAATTTCGTTTCTCGAGTCGCTCATCCCTCGTCTGGACGTTATCTGGAGCTATATAGCAATCAGCCAGGGGTCCAGCTCTACACTTCGAATTTCCTGCCTGCTCCTTCAGAGCCGGCTCTCATCGGCAAACACGGTATTGGTTATAGGAGACATGGAGCCTTCTGTTTGGAGACACAGAAATTTCCGGATGGTGTACATCACGAGCATTTCCCGAGAGTTGTATTGAAGCCTGGAGAAGTGTATGACCACAAAGTGGTATATATCTTTGGCGTACAAAAAAGCAGTGAACCGCTTGTTGTTACTGTCTAGATCGTTTTAAAGGCTGATGAGTTACACGTTGGTCCTTGCATTATTGCAGAATTTTAATTAACTAATTTCTTCTGTTTGCTACACGACTGTCAAACGTTAAACGTGGCGATAGTCGCCACAATTTTAGGTTCCAAAAGTAATTTGTTAGCTTTTAGATGTGTAATGTGTAAACATACGCATCTATCAAACATATCTATCAATCGACTCTTTTCTATGCAATTTTTTTTTGTTAAACTTGTGACCAGAACATTTTGTTATACCTACAGAGTATACAAGCAGCTTGAAGCAGCTTTTGTTCAGGCAAGAGCAAGTTTCGCTTGACACTTCTGACTTCGGATCTTGCTTACTGCAAGTGGGCAATGATTTGAATTTAAATCTTAAGTATCAAACTTAACGGGCTCTTGTAGCTGTACGAATAATTATAATTATTACAACTCATAGTCGAAAACTATCATATCATAAGTATCGGATTACCTTGTACCCGGATACCCTTTACATATCATTCTTTACAAAAAAGTTCTTATTGCAAAAATTATTATATTATTACAAATGAAATGCTCTGTCTTAGTTGTTTTTGAAACCGTTAAACATGACAGTTGAATAAAAGCGATATACAAATGTTAGTAAACTTTAAGTATTTCGACATAATCACCTTCAAGTTTTATTAGATTATCATACAGGTAAAAAAACATTGTTTACTCGAGTTGGTTAAGAACTAAAACCCGGTACAAAACAAAATTATTTCAAAAAACTGGTTTACGACTCGCTGAATTAGATTCCTGATTTCTGAAGATTATTTTATTAAACAAATTGTATTGAATTTAATTAAACAAGTTTTTACATTATATCGGGTTTTCTTTAAAATTCTATCCATAGTAACCTTTTTTATGCCAGGTTACCTTCGTAAGACGATCCTTTATAATTAAACCTTTGCACCGAAGCTATACGTAACCCTATGCGAATATACGTCACCAGGTACAAGAATAGGGCTTGGAAATTCAAGGTGATTGATCGCATCCACCAAGTTCATAGTTTCAAGGCACAGTCCCCCATAGCGCCCATATAATACACCTCCCTTCCCAATCATGTCTGGATGACCAAGACCGTGTATGTAATTTCCTGTGAAGAATATTACACTGGGTTGATCGCTGTGGATTTCCATGAATCGACCGGTAGGAGGGTGTTCTGCTCGAGCGACAAAGGTGAAGTCCTGAAATGGAGCAGGTCAGTGAGTTTTTCTGGTATTCGTGGTTTGTTTGAGGTGTCTACTAATTACAGTGTCATCACAGCGATTATACCAGGGCGCTTCCGCCACTAAAGATGATAACCGAGAAGAAATAACGACGATAGGTTTTTTAAGCGTTTCCCTCAACGTTTTGGCATATTCTGGTTAGTGTTATAAGTATTTCTGTGACACAAATCTGGTGTAAAGAAGGGAATTGTTTTTCTCTAATGCAAATACAAGAGATGGTGATGAAATTACAGCATTGCGTGGAATACGCAATACATATTATGAATTTCAGAAACGTTGTAATAGGCTAGGGGCTAAACAAATACACAACATTTCTGAAATACATAATATTTCTGAATTGATCCTAACGCAAATTACATTAATGAGTCACTTAAATGTTGACTGACCTGTCCACTATTCCGATTTAAAACAAAATTTTGATGAAATCGGAAAGAATCGGCATCGTTACTTATGACGTCGCCAAGGCGTCTCGGAGTGCGAAGGTCGAATGGAGTCCTGCCTACCTTTAGGAAATTTACCCGTAGGCACCCATTCGGTGTCGCCTTCGAGTACCCTGAAAAATTAGAAGTAAGTGTATGTTTCATTAAGTTATACAACAGCTGACAATTCGATTACGAACCCTGATCATGATTTGAAATTTTGCGGAGCTAATTCTTCTATTATTAATCCCTATTCTGAGAGCCAAGACAGGATATAACCCGAGAGATGCGCTTATAAAGGTCGTGATCATTTTTAAAAACTTACCCTATCAAACCCACTAAATCCTCCATGTAAATGATGGCTGCCACAATTCTTCGTGAGTTCATATTCAACGTCATCGATCTTGAAGGTGCCTCTTGCAATTCTGCCAACGCACCTTGCGACTGCTCCACCGAGAAGATCAGGTCTGTTCAAGGTTAGGTAGCTTTCTAGATCTTCGAAACCGAGTGCTATATCTTTGATCTCGCCATGCTTGTCTCTTACCTATTGTATAATAAATGTTCATATAAGTTTCTTTGTAATACAATCGCTGGTGGTATATGTGTAAGAGTTTCTAAAAGAGGAGGCTTTGCCAATGCCTCTACTCTCTATTTTTAAATCAACAAAATAAACGCCCTATGCTAAACAGCTTGTGGTGACAAATAGCTGAAATGCTGACGTAGGCTTGTATATAAACTTCAAAACCGGTTGACCAAAGTTTTAAGCCAGTCTAGAGGTCAAAAGTAGGTTGCTTAATGATAGTAATCTCGTGTTGCGAAGTTTTGGATTAAAAAATCCTGTATACGGGTTGGTGATCACAGTATGGTTCGTATCTTGTGAATGTCCTTCAGTTGATTGCGGAAATAATAATGATTTATTTAAACCCCTTATAGAACATGTGGTTCTACTCTTCTGAAAAACTATGGACCCATCTCGCTCCTGAGTTGTATACAAGCTGTTCTCGAGGATTATCACACACACATACCTTGAGAAAAATTATTCAGAAGATCGAAGAATATAACCGACTCTTGTGCCTAGCATATGTGGATTACGAAAAAGCCTTCGACACCATCGAGATCTGGACTGTTTTGGTGTCCTTGCGGAATGTCAGATTGACTGCCGTTACATCGAGATGTTGAGAAGTCTTTACGTTGTAGCCACGACAGAGCATAAGACCAATTAAACAGCGTCGTGGAGTGAGATAGGGAGATGTCATCTCAAACTGTTAAGTAACGCGTTGGAGGACGTCTTCAAATGCTCGAGTGGGAGGGACGGGGCTAATACATCAACGGACAGTACATCTCACACCGTCGATTTCCAGATGATATTGTTATTATGGCGGTATCCCTGCAGGAGCTCGGCGAGATGCTGAACAGCTAAAACGACTCTTCACAGCAAGTAGGCCTCAGGATGAACGATTAGAAAGCGATGTTCAACGCACATGTGACCCTGGGACTTGTAATCGGAGGTGGGGCTACTCTTGAGGTTGTGCATAATTACGTCTACATTGGCCAAAATATCCACCTTGGCAAGCACAACTTCGAGAAGGAAACTGAGAGGAGAATTCGTTTGGGCTAGGCGGCATTTGGGAAGCTTAGCCGCTGCTTCAGGTCATCAATCCCACAAAGCCTAAAAATATTTAAAAGCATTTAACCAGTGCGTTCTACCAGATGTCTTACGCAGCCTACATGTGGACGTTAACAACAGGCCTCATCCACAAATTCAAGGTCGCTCAACGTGTGATGGAGCGAGTTACGCTCGGGGTTTCTCTGATGGACCGAATTCCTAACGAGATCATACGTCAGAGAAATAAAGTGACCGACATAGCTCGCAAAATCAGTAAGCTTAAGCAGCAGAGAGTCGGGTTGATCGCCGATGGAGCAGACTTGTTCTGGAATGGCGACCATGTCAACCAAAACGTAGTGTGGGACGCCCTGCGGCAAGTAGGACGAACGACCTGAACTAGGTGGCCGGCAGCGGCTAGATGCGGGCGGTACAAGACCGGACAAGAGTTGGTGTGCTCAAGGGGAGGCTTATGTCCAGCAGTGGAAGTTGATGATGACAGAACATGTGGTATTACAAATTGTAATTGTGGAGAATATGAACTTAACCCAAATTTGGGGATTTTGACCTTGATTTTTGGGGATTTTGAATAATAGGCATTGGCAACCCTGATTGCAATACAACGTATGGTTTGTTAGTATTTACTCAAGGGTGTCTGTCCCCTGATTTTCAAGCTAGGCGAATCTGTGTTATGAAAGTCAGGGGTTCCTAATTGTACGTAAAATACTGAATAAAATATAATGTAATGAATAGACAAAAATTGCAAAATAGGTTTTGATTAATAATAACAAAAGTTAGCCTATATGTAGTCCCACTGCTGGACACAGACCTCTTTTTACAATGAGAGGGCTTTAGTTCCCATTAGAATATAGTTAAAATTTTAATTTACTCGTGCGTTTTTACTACAAGTTATTATAACTACAGCAAAGCTTTACTTTAATAGCCTGTATAAATAGCTCCATAAGCAATAACAGAGAGGGCTAAACCGCTGTCAGTCTGCCATGTTTATTTCTTTACTACTTTGCCATTTGTAGACCCGAAGTCGCTTTCTGTTATGGTTACTCCGTTGACGGCTGGAAAACGGTTGTTTGAGATAAGAAAATATACATTTTTATTTCTTCCCACTACTAGGCACGGGTCTCCTCTCCGGCGAGGGTTTAGGACATAGTCCGCTTCAGTAGCCCAATGCGGGTTGGTTTTCCGAGGGTTGTGAACCTTCTTCCACTTGCAGGTTTCATCACGATGTTTTTCTGCACCAAAAAGGTCGTGGTAAATTTAAAATTAAATTTCGTACATAAATTCCGAGTAACTCAGAGGAGCGAGCCCGGATTCGAACAGTTATACCCTGATTTTCTTCCCTTGAATATGATAACTAAGCATTTATATTTTAATAAAAGTAAATGCAGCCGCGTGGCCAGTCAGTTAGCTAATTTACCACCACTCGCTCAACACGCGTTGACCAGGAGCAGAGACATTAGTGCCGTAATCCCGTGGGTCACATTATTGTAAAAGTTAAGCTTTGGAAAATTAAAAGAACCCAATAAATATTTTAGGAAAAGTTTTGTGAATTTTTTTAAAATGAATGGTGCTCACCGCCGCCTAACAGAACCAGCAGTCTCTGCTTTAGAAGCGATAGTTCAAGCCACCGCGGCTATATATTTTACTGTTATTATATTCCATTTTTAAATTTTTATTTCACACTTAGGTTCTATCCTTACCTTGAGAACTTAATAATATATAATAATAACGCACACACTCAACATAGCCCCACACTAGGGAAACCCTGTGTCGCGGGTGCCATGGACACACATAGACAACCACAAATTACACCCAAACTCACGAGAGAAATAAATGTAGGCCATACAAATATTTCTCCCGGCCCGGGAATCGAACCTGGGACCTCTGCGTGGCAGTCCGGCATGGTAACCGTTCGGCCACAGAGGCAGTTAACTTATTATTTATGTTCGGAATTTTTTTTCTATAAGCAATAGTAGGTGATGTAGTTATAAAATAAAGTAAATAAATACAAGAAATAAAAACGTCCTCTTTGTCTAAGGTCGGAAATAACTCATCGATATATGAAACAATACGAAATGTTGCTTGAAAATTATCTTTTTTGTTATAATACCAAGTGAAGATAGCCTGTCCATAACAATTGCAGTTCCACGCATAGCTTTAATCTAAAAGCCACTGCCAATGCGTCCGTCACTCTGAGACATAAGTTGATAAGTCCCATGTGCCTATAATTTCACCAGCACCCTTACCTTTCAGAATCGGAACGTATTGTTTATAATAGGTAAGGTAGTAGTACTTCCCTGAACAAACTCTTTCACAAGTTCTAATGTTAGGTATTAAAAGAATAAAGAAGGTACTCACAGTAAACATAGGACATTGTAGACATTTCGGAATAGGACTTTTGATATTATGTGAAACTATGGTTAAGTTTAAAACACAAATATGAGGCTTATTAAGTAAAAATTGCCTATAAAGAAGACTAGTTCACTGAGTCACTCCTGAACGCGAACAGTGCATGTAATAATCTACCATAGTGTCAATTATGTTTTTGTTTTAATTTACATGCGTAGAAAAGCATGCACTCTGATGTTAATTTATGACAGGATGGAGAGGAGGATCTTTCCATTGATAGTGATAGCCTGTCTTCACGATTATGAATGTTTCTATATTCTATATCTCTGTTTTTATATTTGAAATATCTAAAAAAACATTATTATACAAAAGTTGACATTTACTTTTTTAGGAAATGAAAGTTTTTCCGGCGCATATTTAATTTGTTTTTAACCGACTATAAAAAAGAAAGAGGTTCTCAATTCGACTCTATTTTTTTTTTGTATGTATGTTATGCAATTACTCCGGCATTTGACAACCGATTTTGATGATTCTTTTTTTATTGGAAAGAGGGTACCTCAGTATTGGTCCCATTTATTATAATTCGAAGAAAATTTCCACCTGTAAGGGTAGTAAACTAGCGGATAAATTCGTTTTCACGCACTTTCTGGAAACCGATGTGAATAAAACTTGGCAAATAGGTGTTAATCCACGAATTTTAGAGGTCGATTTTTTAAAATAAAAATGTTGTAATTTCAAAGAAACCAACGTTTCGGGACCCTTTAATACGGGTTCCATGGTCATGGCTGACTGAGATGGTATGTTTTAAAAAACAAATATACGTACGCCATTTCTTTCGAAAAAATATTTTCATTTCTAATGTGTAAGTAACAACCGATAAAAACCTTAGAATATTTTTTTGGTTCTCAACATGCATGGTGCCAGAGCGTGGCGGACTATCGCCTAAACCTTCGCCGGAGAGGAGATCCGTGCCTAGTAGTGGGATATATAAAAAAGGTTGTTGATGATGATCATGATGTACACTTTACGCCCTTTTCCCATCGGGGCAGGCAGAGACTACAGCCGTCTACATACTCCGATTCAGGTGCACATGTTTTGCCTCATCAACACGCATCAATGTTTTCATACACGCTCGTCGGGGGTACTCTTGGCTTGACCATCTCGTAGTAAGTTCGTAAAATATTCAGATATATTATTTAATAATAAACATTACGATGATTTAGATAAATATTACGACGATATTACTGCCCTCCTTGTCACAAACAACGCTTTTGCATTTTGGTAACTTTCGAGATATTGACTCCAAGTTATTATTTCTTTGAAAAATGTTCATTACGGGGATTTTGCTTAACGATAAAACTGAAACTAAATAAGATATAAAAAACCAATGAGAGGGGGTTGTCCATATCGTTTCGCTCATTCCAGATAATGTTAATACCTCAAGTTCGCTAAAAATGTCGATTACGGTGTTTATGATTGGGATTTTAGGAGATTAGAGCGTTTAAAGCGTTGCAAAATATCAACCCTATATAAAAATTTTAAGGTGTACTGTTTAATACAAAAAATTGTCTGAACACAAATGAAATTGCACCTTAATAGCATTAAGATAAGTTAAATTTAAGTTTTCATTATTGTGATAATCTTAGTACAGAGTACTAAAAGTACCAAACTCAAAAGTTCTTTGAATTACAAGTTTTATTGAAATCGGTTATCGGAAACTGCGCTAAACCGGATTCATCTCCTAGTTTGCCACCTTTAGGAGTGAAATATTTTCCTCATATTTAAATGGGACTAATTCTGAGTGAGAGAGAATCATCAAGATCGTTCCACAAATTAGTTACAAAGGAGTTATCGCTTAACATAAAAAACACAGTCGAATTGAGAACTTCCTCCTTGTTTGGGTCGGTTAAAACGCTTTTCTTCTACATTAATATAGCTTATATACGTAAAAACGATCATAGACCATATCACTTCGGGTTCACTGGAGCGAGACGGTTGTAGATCCTACTCTAGATCATGTAGAAACTAGCTATAATATTCTAAATAAAAACTAATATAGTTGTTAACTTTAAATGCATTTATTCTGTATAGTACCTATAGTAGTTAAATTTATTTAAAAAAAACATATCTCTATATAGTTACAGTCGGCGTTGAAATGATAAGAGTGTTTAGTGTTCAAAATCAATCTTATTAACCTTAATATTTAAGGTGCATATTTTTAAACTGCAATTTATTGAAACACGATTGACTCTGCACCACAAAAACATGTTTATAAGGTTGATTTTTGACGTGCGCGTAATAAATTTGCGCATTTTCAGCACTCAGAGCACTTCGACGCTAAATTAACAAAATAATATTATTAATAATTCATTAAAAAAATGAAGTAATCGTAATATAATATTAAATTATTACGATAAATTAAAATGTTATTCATGAATCAATCGTACTTAAAAAGTGTTTTAAAAGAAATAAAACATAGGTATGGAAACCATGTAAAGTTTTCTAGGATTGTAACTAGTGGAGATTGTTGCTCTCTATGTACCCAACGTCTGACAGCAGGTATCATAACGTAACGCACACACTCAACATAGCCACGCACTAGGGAAACCCTGTGTCGCGGGTGCCATGGACACACATATAGACAACCACAAATTGCACCCAAACTCACGAGAGAAACAAATGCAGGCCAGGCAAATATTCGTCCCGGCTCGGGAAACGAACCTGGGACCTCTGCGTGGCAGTCCGGCATGGTAACCGTTCGGCCACGTAGGCAGTAATATACACGGAGGTATCATTAAGAAAATATTTAATGATTATTTTGTTATATACTAGCCTATTTATTATACATGTGCCTGTTATACGTGCGACCATTATGTTATCATGTGCCTATTGTCTTATACATGTGACTATTATATTATACATTTTCCAGGTTCAGAAAGTGGTCCACGCATTTATTATAAACAAATTATCAATACTCTTTGAAATTGAATACTTTGTTTACATTTGTAATTCTAATAGTGAAAGGTTAAACTTTGTATTTTCAAATGAAATCAAATTTATTTCAGACAGATACAGTCCATAATCTTTAGTTACACAATTATGTACGGAGTCCCATTAGGTCCTACCAATATTAAAAACAAAAACATAGAAGAAGTCCTCAATTTGAAGGCTAATGCAGTCTCATGCAATGAAGCATGATCGGGCAGTCAACCCTACCAGTCATAACGCGAAGAACGTTATTTGAGCTGCCACGGGTACGGCGTAGCAATGAGGCAGCTCTCTTTCTAAGAATAGCATGAAAGCCTTCTGCGAACATGCCTGATGCATTGCAGTACCGTGGCAACCCCAGCAACACTCTAAACGCGTTGTTATACCGAATGCGCAGGGCGTTAATTTTCTTCTGCGAACAGTTGACCCACAGATTACACGTATAAAAGATTTGGCAGAATGCTTTGAGAAGTATTGTGACTATGGAGTAATTGGGACTGCTCAAAACTGCAAGATACACTTTTGTACGGGATAATACGTAACAGGAAGCAAAATTTCTAAAGCTATATCTCTTAAGAATTTCAAAAAACGTCGTTTCCGTTAAAAGTAATTCGAATTCAGAGAGCGTTAACGACAGACTTGTCATTAGCAGCATAGACAAAACTCGCTAGAGTACAGAAACTTCCCTATTGTCACGGCACTAGTGTGTACAAGAGCCACGCTCACGATACAAGTATCTTTTTTTTATGTTATTTATGTATTTTTGGCGGAAAATCGACAGCTTGGAGAAGACATATTTGTCATCTTTGTGCTTATGCTAAAATTAGTAACTTACTTATTCTAAAATTACAATAAGGTAGGTAACGGTGACAAAAGTCCGTCTAACATATATGTCTCGTCGGCTTACATAAGAAATTGGTTAATCTAGGAATAAAATACCTATAACGTAGATATACTAATCAACGACTAATTCTATTCATCCATAGGAAATTAAACTATTTTTCCAGATTTAAATCGCGTATATTTGTTTTTTTTTTTTTTTCAAACAAACCAACGTTTCGGGCCCTTTACAGGTCACACAACAAACATACGCTTTTTAAATCCGGAAAAATAGTTTTATTTCCTATGTGTAACAATCGCGAAAACCTATGTATATATGTAATTCATCTACATAACATTTACAGGTCCATTTTAAATAGAAAACCACCGTGAATTTCAGACATAGGTAATGGATAACTCACGTACTTTTTTTTGTAAGACCAAATGACAGGACGAACAAGTTGTGCGCCTGGTGGTAAGCTACACGCCTGTCCATAACAGTTGCAATGCCACTCACATGTTTTAAACGTAAAGATCTTAGGGGCACTGCCACTGCGCCCGTCACTCTGACACATAAGTTGCCAAGTCCCATGTACCTGAAATTTCACCAACACACTTACCTTTCAAAACCGAAACACTATATAGAAATAGGTATAGTTATATAGTTTCTTCTTGAAAAATTTAAATACTTAAGTTATTTTATTGTTAGTTTCTGTTAATTTCACGTTACCCCAAACATGTAATTCGTTAGCAAGTAATTAATGTACCGATATTGTTATTTAAGTTAGATTGCATTAACACAAACCTTAGTGGTTTAAAATGTGACTAATTCCTATTTTGTTAACTGTTTTGTTTTTAAATGGTAATAAATAAAAAAAAAAAAAAAATAAAAAAAAAAAAAAGGTAAGGTGGCAGTACTTCCCTGGACGAACTCTTTCACAAGGAGCTCTACTGCTACTCTTAATTAATCTTGTTAATGTCTTAACAAGTCCAGCAAGAACTCCACTAAGGAGTGCGTCGTCACCGATTGCAGGACTGCATGAAATCGGTTTCGACATGCATGCAGTTAATGCGTGAAGTCGTCATCAATTTCATGCAGCCGAGGCCTCGGATAACGACTTCACGCGTTAATTGCACACTGCAATAATAATAACGCATTCGATAACATTTTCACAGATAAGGAATTTGTTCTAACAAACAGTTTATCTTTAAGCTGGTCGTAATTTGCGGTTTTTGAACACATCATAGATGATTTATGATATGTGTGTAGATAAAGTTAATTATGATATGGTTACAGAAATTCGCTTCCACTCAATTCCTCAGCAATATTTATTTTGAGCCTTCTAAAAAAGTAGTAAAATTAGCAACTTGCATTTTTTGCAAGTGTGTACAAAATATGTTTATTTTATTGTTTTCTTTTTTCTGTTTCTGTTTTCTGATTTAATTTTATATGTACCAATTATGCTTGTTTATGGATTGTAACATTTTCAATAAAATTAATTTATTTGCAAAATTAGTGAACGGTGCTAATGCTGTGTCCTTAGTATCATTACCGGCTAAGCGTGACCGCCTGAATAACAACTGTTTTAAGACTACGTTGATATTTTTCTGGAATCAGTGGTGAGTGTCTCTTCCTGTCATGTTGTGGGTTAGTTTTGTTTATTTACCCATTTGCCACATTTTGCATTTGTCACAAGACAATTATGTTTGTATCTTTTAATTTTTTTTATCATATCAAGTGACGGCACGAACAAGTCGTGCGCCTGATGGTAAGCTATACGCCTGCATACAACATCGTTGGAAATTTTGCCGCTTGACTTGAATTTTGACGAATATTTCAACTGTGGATGTACGTCAATCTTACGTAAATATAAAAAAATATTTTTAAATATTGAATTGGTTGGATAGATAATGAAATTAAGCTATGAGTTCTTTGTAATTATAATTATGTGGTAATGAAATTTTATTCCCTAACATAGTAGTAGTAGACAGGTTTTGGAGGAAAAAGTTCTAATTTATACCTCTGGCCAACCTATTTCGAACTGGGGATGTCCCCAGTTGGACATAGGCCTCCGCCAAAGAACGCCACAAAAACCGATCTTGTGCTGCTTGCATCCACTGGATTCCTGCAACCTTCACCCAGGTGTTTCAGGATATTCAATATTTTAAGATAACTTTTAACAGATAAAATTATTGATAACCTGACTAAAGACTGACATTAACTTCGAGTCCTTGGTATGGGTTCGAGAGAAATTAGTTTTTTTTTATATTCCCGTATTCTCGTAATTAGAATATCGTCCTATAAGGAAGTTTCCGGATCATTGCCGTTGAGTTTGCTGTTTTTGTCATTGCCGTTCTCTCTTGTTTCCCCCCAGGCCAAGTTGAGACTTCTCTTCATGTTGTCATCAAGTGGGGGAATCAACGACCTTGGCAGTAGGAAGGTCGATAGATTGAAGAGGTCCAGGAAAACTTTGTAACGGTCACTAGAAGAAGAATAAATGATTTTTAATAACTTATCCACGTAGTAAAAAGAGTGAATATGTTAAGCGTCCTAGAGACATACGGTGCCCCTAAAGATTTTGGTAAAAAAAATGTTTTTATAAATTTGTTTAATTTTATAGGAAATGAAACTACTTTTCCGGATTTCAATCATGTATATTTGTTTTTTTAAACAAACCAACGTTTCGGGCTCTTTATAGGTCCCATGGTCACGGTTGACCTGTGCCCGAAACGTTGATTTGTTTGAAAAAACAAATATACGCGATTTAAATCAGAAAAAATAGTTTCATTTCCTATGTGTAACAATCGCGAAAACCTAAGAACTCGATATTGTTCAATTTATCTTAAAAAAAATTAATGGCGAACACAGCTGTGCGTTAGAGACACCGTGTGATTCTAGGACGTTAATGCTATCGGCACTAAAATCTGTATCGTGTAAAAATCTAGACCAGACAAACATACAGAGTCTCAAAAGTAAACGGTATTAAGAAAAGAAAAAAAGAAGAGGAATATAGTTCTAACGATGTCACAACAAAAAATAAGCCAACAAAAAAATTAAGTAATCATTGTAAAGGCTCATTACCAAGCGATGCACAAAAGGAATGTTTTCAGAGTTCGAAAAATGCTAAAAATCTTTTACAGTGTTCAACCTCTGGTATTTAATGAAGAAATAGATAAATAATCTGTACCTGAGGGTAGATCGCAAGTAATGGTATCCGGAAGAGCCGCCTGTGCCCAATTGTTGCGAACCGATCATACGCTGCACCATGATTACGTGGTTATCTGCAGCAGTATATTGTTGTTTAATGCTTGTTGTACATATTTACTCAAATCTAAATTACGTCATCTTTACGTATTGCAATAAGGCTAGACTTCCCTTAACTCGTCATTCTTATAATTCTTTTATCGTCAGTTTTTACTGTTCCAAATTGATTAATTTTTTATAATACTAAAGGGACGAACAAGTCGTACGCCTGGTGGTAACCTGGTGGTTGCAGTGCCACTCAGAGTTTTAAATCCCAAAGATCTTAGAGCGCACTGCCACTGCGCACGTCACCCAGACACATAAGCTGACAAGTCCCATGTGCCTTATTTTACCATAGTCACGCTATCGCGCGTAATCTGGAGCGTAAAGGCTAATAGCGTAAGATAGACCTCATGTTGGAGTATCGCGTGATAGAGTGTCTGTGTAAAGCCCGCTGTTGTTTTCAAGTCACAACTTAGTAGTTCATAATACAACTTACAACGCCATTTAGTGATGAGACTGTCCATGTCCATGAGCAGTGTTAACAATTGATGAGGCTGCGAGAAACGAGGTTCGTCACGGTAGAACGTGATCATGATGGCACCTTGCAGAGCTTTGTGGGACAGCCTGAAATTTGGGCAAGCAGTTTAATTAAATGTAACGTACAATTGATCGGTACGAATATGTTTTGTTTTCTTGAAAAGTTGTCTGGTTGTACTCGGTGTGAACTGGTATTTATTACACTTTTGTTTAAACCGGACATTTTCTCCTCTACTTGGTCACATTTGTCTTTCATAAATCAGACAGTTTTGCGTTCTTACTACAGTTGGGTAATTTTCCGAAAAATTTCAAAACGTGGAAATTTATTCGGAAAAATTCCCGAAATATTGTAAAAGTTGCAGAAATGTAATTTCGAAGGTTCGTATTATGTTCCACGTTTAGAAATATCTTTTAGAGTTTTATTTAGCGTGAATTATAAAATAAACTGGTATAGAGATAAAGCCACTTAGAGAAAAATGAGATTTAAAATGATTTCACACCAGCGGAAAAAACCTTTAAAATGCTTAGAGGATGGAAAAAATAAAAAAATAAGTTAAAATGGCTCTATTGCTTTCTTTCAGTGACTTCAAGTTTTGATAGGTGTCAGTGTCAAATGTGGAAAATTAACGGAAAAATATTTGAAGAATATCCGAAAAAATATTTACTTTTTCATTTCCAAATTTTTTTTGAAAAATATTATTATTTCAAAATGAATATTTTCCATGACCAAATACTAGTTCTTACACTTGTTGTTTTGTTCTGGGAAGTGCACCAGAGTGATACCGTTGCTCTGGCACTCGTAGTACAGGGAGTTCCCTAATTTGAGACCAGGCAATTGGTGTGCTTATCGAGCACATTATTATTAAGTATGACATGTTCTGTTTGACTGCCTCCTTGGCCCCATTTAAAGTTAACGTGTCTACAGCTCTGGTACCTACCTGGAAATCAGGGAGGGTACTGTATGTGCACATGGGGCGGCTCACCCGAGGCACTAGTCATTTGAGAACCGGATGAAGTCTGTGACAACCTTGTACTGCCTGATCCGGGGTCAGGACATGAACTTAGAAGGGCCTTGTGCTTGCACAGGTTAGAGTGACCTTCTTGTTTACCCTAAGAGCGTTTGCGCATTACTTTCAATTCGTATCAGTTCCAAATCCGAGAAATGATGGTCCGAAGTGTCACAGGGATCATTTTATCTCTAGGTGTGCAAGCGATAGTCGTATTTTCTCGGATTGGAGTCGGACTTAGTGCACTAGCGACATCCGAAGTGTGTCCTAGTTTTCTAGATTTGTAAAGTCTCGGAATCGGGCGAATACGATCGGATGTAGTGCACAAACGCTAAGGGTTGGTAGGGAGGGTCACTATAATCAAAACTTATGTAGAAAGGGACGGGGGGCTGCCACGCAGAAGTCCCGGGTTCGAGCCCCAGGTCGGGAGAAATATTTGTATGGCCAACATTTATTTCTATTCGTTTAGATGTTGTTCTAGTTGTCTATGTGTGTGTCCATGGCACCCGCGATTCAGGGTTTCCCTAGTGTTATTTATTATTATTATTTATTGCGCAATAAACTTTCTTTTTATAAAACTTACAATCTATAACTGACCTTCTCTCTCCGCGAGACCGCAATGCATCATGGACAGCAGGGTCGAAGATGGACCGGTAAGTTTCCCGACGATTCTCGGCGTCCTGCAATCGGTGACGACGCACTCCTTCGTGGGGTTCTTGCTGGAATTATTAAAACATTAACAAGATATTTAGATTGATATCTCCGACCGGGTCAATGTAGAAAACTAACTTTTCTACGTTATCTCGGGTCTGGGTGTTTGTGGTACCGTCGTTTCCGATTTCCAAAACACAAGCTTCTTATTTTGGAATCTGAGCGACGTATATGATGTTGTCTAAAGATAAGAGTAGCAGTAGAGTTCATTGTGAAAGAGTTCGTCCAGGGAAGTACTGCCACCTTACCTTTATCTACCGCCAAGCAGTAATGTGAGCATTATTGCGTTTCGGTTTTGAAAGGTAAGTGTGCTGGTGAAATTTCAGGCATATGGGACTTGTCAACTTGCCTCAGGGTGACGGGCGCAGCGGCAGCGCCCCTAAGATCTTTACGATTTAAAAGATGTGAGTGACATTGCAACTGTGGACGGGCGTGTAGCTTACCACCAGGCGCACGACTTGTTCGTCCCGTCTCTTGGTATCATGAGAAAAGTTTTGTCAAACCCTAAATTAAATTATGACGGGTTGAAAGAACAATATATCATTTACTAATTATGGTCACAGTTTAAAAACAATTACTGTCAAATACTTGACTAAACTCAAAACGCATGGTTCGAATGAAGCTTCATCCATGACTTTATTTTTTAATTTGGTCGAGTAGGTATTACTTATTTGACTGTAATTGTTTCGGAAGGATGTTGGGCGCTGTGACCATGTGATCCGTAAAGAGCCCGAAACGTGATTTTAGGTTAGCAATTTCCAACGATTATTAGTAATTAAAGTTAACATCAGTGCTACAGTTCGAGATTCCAAAAGTAAGTTTTAAACTTTAAAGAAAAAACCCTTACCATAGCAAGTTCTATGTCTTCCTTGATCATTTTATTAACAGCTGCTTGGAACTTGCCCCAGAAGTTGAAGCCGTGTTCGTTGAGACCTGGGGTCCGTTCCAACCACCGCTCGATTAAGGCTAGTAGAGCCGGTTGTTCTTCTGAACTAAAAGCAATTCGTGTTGTAAGTTTGTAGACGAACATGAAATTTGTGATTATTCTTTATTTATTGATACATTGATATCATCACTTAAAGATGACGTCAGGTATATAGGTGAATTTGAAAGACAAACTAAAAACAACGAATTGTTCTCAAATGTGTCGAATTTAAAGTTTTTATTGGTAAATGGTAACCTAGAATTTTTTTTTTCCGAAATAAATTTGTTCGAATTTTCATTACACCGAAAACCGAATTATAACGAAACCGTTGTTCTTTCAGGATATGTTGGATGTTTATCGCAAAGACATGATTAGGTTCGGTTAGGTTAGGTTAAGCTTGGTTTAAAAGAAAAAAACATTTTCCTCTCAAAATTACTTTCGAGGTTACGAAAATTAGAGCAAACGTTATTTCTGGAAAATGTCATTTCGGACTTTGATAGGTAACCGTTTTTATTGTCAATGACAAAAAGATGAATATCATTTAGCTAAAATAACCCAAATCATGCTGTTTTGACTTTTAACGAAGCAGGTACGCAAATGGAAATTTCCATAAGTTTAGAACCCAATATAACTAAAGTCTTAAAGGTATTTTATCTAGTCTTTTATACATATATTATAGTCATGGATCAATAATTCAAGAGTACTGATAAACACGGTAAAAGACGGGTATTTAGTTACCTATTGGTAGACTAGATGTCGCGATGAGTACTAAATAGCAATTTTTGTTACTAATAATTTGACAACCTACAATTTACACTACTCTAATTTCTAGTGATAACAAAGAAATTAACTAGAAGGCGCTTATTGCACAGATTTTTATGGATAGTGGTGGCTATTCTATTATGTAGTTTAGGATTAGCGCTATCTACCCATATTAGCAAGTGTTAATTTCGAAATTAGTTTGTAACACACAATGCCATCTATTGACATGCATATTTGCCAAAGTCCAGCATGCTGATTTTGATTCAAACCAGAATTGACCCGATCGGAGACGCAGTTTCCGATCGGGAGAGGCAATCAAAATCAAGCTGCTGAAACTAATATTAGTTCATGGTCTGCAATTGAATAATATTATAAAGAAAAACACTGACTTGCTCTCATAATGAAATATAAATTTAATTATGAGAGCAAGTTCTATTCTCTTTGGAAGGAATATTTCGATGTGAGGTCCCAGAAAAAAGGAATCTGGTACAAAACCACGCAGAGTGAGCCTCTTCGTGTCCCTTGGTTTGACCATGTTAAGTTAAGCAGGGGTCAAATTGTCAGCGCGCATAGGCTTCGATCCGGACACGTTCCATTAAACAAATTTTAGTATTTGATGCGGAGGGTGAATTCACCAAATTGTGAAGTGTATGGGATTCCTGATGTACATCCGTACATCATTTGCTCACGGAGTGTACCAGGACGGAGCCTATCAGGGCGCGGTTATTTGCACAGGCGGTTTCCGTACATTTAATGTTGGGTGGTTTCAATCTGTTTTATCGGAGCCAACATGTAGCGCCGCGGAGATTTTGAATACTTACATTTGGTTAGGTAGTATTTTGATTTACCTGTCTGGATTTTATTAAGTGTTTTCTTGAGGTATTGTTTTTCTAATGGGGCTGACATGTTCAGTAACGATCAAAGTCCCTAAATAAAAAAAGATGAATTAATTATCCAAGATTTTTGCATAATATAAACTACTTTTAAACGGTTATCGATCAACGCCGTCGAGATATGACATGGAATTTGGACCTTTTTCAGAGTTACAATCTGTAGTATGGAGATTAACAGTCCACACACAGATTAGCATGGTAATGGAATCATCCTAAACCAAAGTAAGACAAAGTGCAAGCGTGTACATTCGCCATATCATAGAACTGCATCGAGAGTGAATGATGATGACGTCAAGATTGTCTGTCATAGCTATGAGTGCCTGTACGCTCGCGCAGACGCCAAAGAGGGAATCGCATTTACCTGTAACTGTGCTAGCTTGCAATTTGTTAACACGTTTAAATACTTAGGTCTGCTTGTTGATAATAGATTTAACTGGAAAATACATGTCGCTGAAGTATGTTCGAAGCTTAGAATACTGTTGAACAAATTTTTATGACTTAAAATCGCTGTTAGATAAACGTAGTCTGCGTATAGTGTATTACGCATTGGTTGATTCTTTGCTGAGTTACGGGCTGAGTTGTTATGGCCGAATCTTTGAAACATACCTCAGCGATGTAAAAATTCTACAAATAAGATTTTTGAAATATTTAGTAAGTCGTAAAACCAAGTATGGTTGCAGACTATGATAAACTATTTAGCTGCTGTGAAATACTTCATATAAAAGCAAAAGTTTCATATTTGGCCGCTATTGAAAACTATTATACCGCTGAATTTAAAATTAATGTAACGAACAAGTACAGGCGAGCCCGTGAAAATAAATATGTACGTCTCAGAGTAAATCACTATTATGGTAAAAGAACAAATAGACATCTCTTGCCAATTAACTGCCTCAGTGGCCGAACGGTTACCATGCCGGACTGCCACGCAGAGGTCCCAGGTTCGATTCCCGGGCCGGGAGAAATATTTGTAAGACCTACATTTATTTCTCTCGTGAGTTTGGGTGTAATTTGTGGTTATCTATGTGTGTGTCCATGGGACCCGCGACACAGGGTTTCCCTAGTGCGGCGCTATGTTGAGTGTGTGCGTTATTATTATTATTATTATTATTAATTATACACAATAAATTCGATTTTTTGAGAGGCAGAGAATTGGTAAGTAAATTCACATTGAAGAAAAAATTTAAACTTATACTTCTTGAAAGCATGTAAATTTAATAAATTCTACACTGGTTTTGTTAAATGTACTCGTACTAGGTATATTATAGTTTTGTGATTGTGAGTGTAACCTCGCCAGCAAATCGCTTTCGCGTTTGGTGAATCGTGTTATGTTCTCATGTATGCCTTGTTTGTATGAAATGAATAAAATAAATAAATAAAAAACTTGAATTATTGGTCCATGATATAGTGCAGTACAAAGGAAGGAACTCACCTGTGCAAATCGGCCATGGCCGCTGGGTCGTCGCCGAATACGGTCTGGTAATTCTGGTTGTATTTTACTCGTAGGGCTTGTTTCAATCCCAACTACATTTCAAGAAAGTGTAGGTTACGATTGATAGCAAAGATTTTGTAAAAAAAACTGAAGTATACATTTACAAGTTGTAAGAATAGTCTGATTTCCCCTTGAAAAACGCCATTGGAAATTTTGTTTCACCAAAACTTTATGGCAATTTATAATTATTTTGCCTAAAGTTGATTGTAACTAATCATCAACTGAAATTTGAGCGCTCCTTATTGTAGTAATTTTTATATCAACTCAGGTACTTTTCACTGTTGGTCACATATCGATGGCTTTCTAGAACAGAGGCCTATCTCAAACAAAAGCATGTCAAGCATTCATCAGGAAGATGTTTTAAAAAACCTGAAACGCGTCTGCCGCGCAAAAGTGACATATCGTAGACCATCTCAACGTCGTCATGTGATTAGTTCAACCAATAAAAATTTCGGTGTCCCATTCATAATAAAATTTAGCATTTTCTGAACAAAGGTCATAATAACTTAAAAATGAAACTAGTTTAGATGGAGTCACTATTCTTGATAAGCAGCGATATCTAGGACAGGGTTTGGGTCATAACATAACCCACTATCACGTTTATATCTATATTGTTCTCGTTATTTCGTTCTCAGTTAGTCGGATGATTTATATGAAAGGCCAGGGCCTCGATTAGAAGATGGTAGAACTTGTTTTGAAAGCAAGCATTTGGAAATTAAATTCAGTCTGCATATTCAGATATGTTCTAGGTTGTCACTCTTTACAGTTAATTCCGTTATACTCATATAGTACCTACAATATTACCATTTTGATCAGATAAGTACAGGTAACTAGTTGGTGTTTGTCTATCATATTTATAAGTATTTTACACTTTTTCTCAACTTTAGAATTTAATACATTTCGTTGATTCAGCTACGCACCTTATTTTCTAAAAGACGAAATTGAAGACTCTGAAAGCCAGATGCAGGGCGGAGATAGTTTCTGAAGTCCATGAAGTCCAGAGGAGTCATCGTCTCTAAGATCATTACTTGATCCACCAATAGCTGGAAAATTACAGTGGAAATATTACATTAATGAAATAACAGTATGCCATAAGGCACATTTCTGGGGCTTATAATTATTATATTTGCAGACCATCACGTCTTTGAGCAACTGCTATATGACGTGATATTAATTGTGGTCGTTTAAACTAATTCAAATACATTACTGATTAACAATGGTTTTTGATGACATTCCGTAAATAAATTCAGACAAACAAGAGTACCATAGGGACCATTTCTAGAGCCTCGTTTCTACTTCTGCAAACTTGCAAGTAGTAATTGGGCAGTTCCCACTTTATAATCTGATAATAATTGTAATTTTCCAATCTAGTTTAGATGGAGTACAGTGCCAATAGTGTTTATTTATTGAAATATTTGTAAATTAACTTTAAACAAGTATGCACAAGGAACATTCCTTGGGCCTCATTTTTTCTAAATTTATAATTTTTTTGTTGCAGCAAGCTATCTAATAATTGGGGCATTATCTTTAATATTTTGAAAGTTCATGACGAGTAACAAAAACATTCGAGACCTACGTCATTGCTGTATATCACGTTTAGTGATATGACGCAGCGTCAAGTGTCAAATGTCACGGCTACTTGGCTTACATATCAGAGAGAAACATAATGTGACTTCATCTAAACTTGTCCCTTCATCTAAACTTAGAAAAGTTATGAACAGGGACACAATGTCGATATGATTTTTCTTTTTTTTATAATATCAAGTGGCGGGACGAACAAGTCGTGCGTCTGATGGTAAGCTACACGCCTGTCCATAACAGTTGTAGTGCCACTTAGAGCTTTAAATCGCAAAGATCTGAGGGTCACTGCCACTGCGCCTGTCACCCTGAGACATAAGTCTCATGTGCCTGTAATTTCACCAGCTTATATTTATATTTGCTTAGGTCTAAAAATAGTAAGATAATGTGCAACAGGCGGCCTTATTGCTATGTAGCAATTTCTTCCAGGCAACCTTAGGATAGAAATTTGGGATATGCAAAAAGGATGCAACCAAAGAATATTATTACAAGTACACTATATAATGTTTCTTAATAACCTCATATACGTAGATAGAAATATGCATACAAATATTAATATATAACAATACATAAATAATAATATTAAATGGTTATATAGTTTAAAAGGAAAAAGAAAAATAAAATAAGAAGTATAGGAAATAAATGAAAGGATAGTGGAGAAAAAGACAAAATTAAGGAGTTGAGAAAGTGATCCTTGACATGTCGTTTGAAGGAATTAAGAGAAGGGGAACCTTGAATCGATTCAAGGAGAGAATTCCACAGTCTGATCGCAGAAACGGTAAAAAGTTGGAATACTTACTTATGTTTAGTAAGAGAGTTTCAGAGGAGCGAAGGGGACGGCAGAGTGTAGAAGAGTGGAAAGTAAAGCGATCTTTGAGATAAGAAGAGATAAGAAGGCGTAAAGTGACAGAATAGAATTGAGTAAGAAGAATTGAATTGAGTGAGAAGGGAAAGAATATGAAGATCTCTTCCCTGGTATCTCTTCGCCACCTTACCTATTTCTGACGCCAAGCAGTAATGTCAGCATCACTGTGTTCCGGTTTGGAATGGTGCTGGTGAAACTACAGGCACACGGTACTTGCCAACTTATGTCGTAGGGTGACAGGCGCAGTGGCATTGCCATTCAGATTTTTGCGATTTAAAGCTCTGAGTGGCACTGCGACTGTTATGAACAGGCGCACGACTTGTTCGTCCCGTCACTTGATACAATAAAAAAAATAAAAAAATGGTAAAGGTGTCGTAGTTCATCACGATAACGCCAAATCATACACTCTACACCAAGGCTTCAAAAACAACTGCAGTTAGGTTTGGATGTGCCTCGTCCTCTACGTCCCTTCCTTTTACTTCTTACAAACGAATTAAGCATCAAACGACACGTATTTTATCGGTAAACGCAGGAATTTTTTGAAAATGGAATTTTTAAGTTTTTACTTTAAATTTTGCAAAAGATTGTGATCAACATGGCCGATACATGATAGATTACAGTTAGATATTTATTTATTTTATTTATTTTATAAATATTTTTCATTAAATATTTTTCATTTTATACAATGACGCCACACGAACTTTTTGATCAACCCAATACTTGGATGCAAAAATATTTGGCAATATTATTACCTTTTTTTACCACTGTTTTCTTGATTTTGCAAATCATTGTTCGCCAGCTATTTCAGATTTATATGGTTTGCTAGATTATGACCCAGGCTATGAACTAGTAGACTAGACTACGAACATTGACGTTAAGAGCTAGCTTTACTTACTTTAAGGATAAGTACAACCCTGTTGAGTCTCTTCAGGATCTCCATGGTATGTCCTTCGTCCAGACCTTCTACATCGAGCAGCGCGCGCACCGAGTCGACTTCAAAGATTATCTGCTTGAACCACAATTCATATGCTGCAAGAAATGGAAACAAATACATTTAACAAGTGCACGGTGTAATAACCACCTTATTGTGGATAATTTCAATAAAGTTTCCCGTTGTCCTAAATTAATAGATTTTGCCCCAAATTAGATTTTTTAATAGTCGGCGATTAATGTAAAGTGGCCACTAGGGCTGTCAGTAGAAATCGGTCATTTTTGGACTAGTGTTCACTACCTAATTTCCGTGTATATATATAATATTTAAATCCTCAAGTATATTATCGTGTAATTATTAAACAATATTTCACGACACGATTCTCGAATATGAAATAATATTGCACGATAAAAAAATCGAATACTTAAACAATAAAAAAAGCCACAGAAATTGGGTAGTGAACATTAGTCCGAGAATGACTGAAGTATAGTAAAAATCGAGATACCGTGCGGTCTTGAATATCTCGGGAAAACGAGACTTGAGACAAAAAGTACATTTCAGAAGTAGTTTCCATACTTGTTTTATTATCGAAATTATGTATATTTATTTATATATTGTAAATTTATTTGGGCAGTCAAAACATGATATTTTATTTAAGTACATTATTAACTCAAAATATTAAATAAACAATTGTTAACGAAAATTATTTTTTCATTTTGAAAGCAGGCACGTTAGAAACTAGAATGTTTAATAACTCCCAGTTTCATGTAGAGAGGACCTCATTTTATAACTATCGCTCTACAATCTACACAGATTATATTGCTCCGCTCTCCAGTGTTGCCGGAGAAAAAAATAAGCTTAGTATTTAACACAAAGGTTATAAAGAAATAAGTGACAGGAGACTCGCAGACTCCTTATCTAGCAATTAATCTAGATTCAGGAATAGGGATACGTACCCTGATGAGTTACAATGAAAAGGTGCTCATCATGCACTGGCTTGCTGGTCTCAGCACTTAGCATTCGCTGCGCCGTTAGAAGTTTGTCCAGCATCAGGTATTCTCCGTACAGCATTCCCGCTTCGTTGCCAAGTTGCTCTCCATCTTGACCGATCTCCTCGATTGCGGATCTACTGAAACAATCGTATTAAATGGATTGAAATATTGCATAAAAATATTCTGCACTATGAAATCTGCAAGGCGCTTGTAATATTGACTTTCGAATGAATTAGAATAGGAATTTACTGCCGCGGTAATTTTTTTGTAGCTAAGTAAGTTAATAATAATAATAACTGTTTTGTCCGCAAACGGGTCATAATAAATAATACCAGTCAGTCTCGCTACGCTAGCATCTTGAGGCGGTTGGATTTCTGAGGCGTGTCGCTTGCAGCACAAATGCAGAAGGCCGTCTTGCTCGATACTGCGCGTATTGTTCGCCGGTTCTTGAACCAGAGTCCCTGACCGCGACCGAGTGTGCTATTGCCAGGGAATACCGTCTCTCCCATTTAAAAATTCAGAATGAATGTTTTAGGCCATGAGAAAGATGAGAGTCTAAAATAGATATCAATAATAATGTGCCAGACAACTACACCAACTTCCTGGGCTCAAATTTGGGATTTCTCTGTACTATGAGTACCAGTGCAACGGAATTCACTCTGGTATACTTCCCAGAACACCCAGACCAGAACCAATTTAGAAATTCATTTCCCAAATTGGTCCTACCGGGAAACGAACCCAGGACTTCCGCATCCAGCGCTTACAGTGTAAAGAGGTAAAAGAGGTCGTCTTGTTAGTAAATTGTTTTATTAGTAAAATAATTGTTTGTTTATATAATATAAATATGTTTTATGTATAATTGTATGGATTTTTAACCGACTGCAAAAAAGGAGGAGGCTCTCAATGCGACTGTATTTTTATTAGCATGTATGTTACGCGATTACTCCGACTAGTGAACCGACTTTGATGATTAATATTTCGACTCATCCGAAGAACAGAGTCCGATGTGATTATATAGCGAAAAGAGAATAAGTACATTACGAGAACAATTTCGTTATTCAAACTAAGGCCTATGTAAAGGTGTTATGAGAATTTATATATCTTATTTCATTACGGAAATATAAAAACGAACAACGGTGGATCTGACATCCACAGCGAAGAAGAACGAACGAAATGTACTATGTCCTGAGAACAAGTAGTCTTGCAAATAGGTCTTTGTTCTACGGATGAGTCGATTTGTTGGAAAAAGGATACCTCAGTATTGGTCCCATTTCAATTTGAAGAAAATATTCCACCTCTAAGGATAGCAAATTAGGGGATAAATAACGTATATTGGACTTCAAACACTTTTCGTTAACCGTTTTCAGTAAAACTGGACAAATGGAAGCAATTCCACAAACTTTTGAAGTTGGTTTATTTTTATAAAAAAAAGTTATAATTGTAGAACAAAACGATTGCCATTAATCTCATCAAGTTAAAAAGCTCTTTGATTGGTAGATATTCTCCATCAAAAAGTTTCTGTTCTGTGTAAATGACGGAAGGTTCCAATTCAAAATATGCGACATTGTGTTACGTAGATGTCGAAAGGTACCTATTTTTAATTTTTAGACCCCTACTTAAACAGTCAGTACCTGTCTGGTATTTAATAATCCTATGAATAATGTATGTTGTATAGAACTGTGAACGAACTTGGAACATGGTACATCAACTCGTTATACCAGTTTATAAGACAAAAAATAGCTTGTCAGTCTCAATTTTATTAAATTATTCCGCAAGCTCCAAATCGATGATTCCCAAAGTGTTCTATTCTATCACGGTATTCTATCCCCTTATGATCCAGCAAAGTACAAGGGAAAAGCGCTAAACGCTCAATATACAATGATAAAATGTACCAACTATAATTACATGCCGCTATTTTGTGTGAAAAAATTATTATTCAAGATACCCTGTAGAATGTAAAGCGTTAAATTTGAAAGAGATATTTTCATTATAATGTACAGGCACTGGGCGTTTACGTAATCATAGGCATAATATTTTTTCCACTCTTCCCTACCACGCCATCACTTTTCTGGGTCAGAATCACTTTACGTATTACGTTCGTTTGGATGTACACCGGGGCTTAAGAGGCTATATCGATTGCCCACTCATACAAGTCCTGTCAGCGAAAAAGCAATTAGGGGGTGCATGAGACTTTTATGAGGGTCCACGGAAAGGGAACCTTCTAGACAGATCGTGGCTAAAATTGAGAAATAGAAATAGAAACCATTTTTACAACGCCACAATACCAAAATACACAGAAAGAAAGAATAGAAAAGGTAAACCTAAAGTAAAACAAAAAACAGCAAACATTAAATAGTCAACACAATTTTAAAAACTGTCATGTGTGCGACTGTAGCGTAACTCAGCTAATGTCACAGCCGAGAAAAGGCCGTGATACTGATTTTCAGAGGAACCTAAAACTGAGTAAGTAACGGGAATATGTGTCGCGTATATAAACTAAAATAAATTACGTAAATACTTATGTGAAGTAATTTTTACTTATAGGAATGAAACTATTTTTCAGGATTTAAATCGCGTATATTTGTTTTTTCAAACAAACCGACGTTTCGGGCCCTTTACAGGTCCCATGGTCACGGTTGACTGAGGAGATATAGTCTTCAACCAGTTATGTCTAATATTAATGCAAACCACCCTATTTTTTTCACTAGAGTCTATAGTAGTAGTTTTTCACTGTGGTAGCATTAATGTTAGACATAACTGGTTGAAGACTGTATCACCTCAGTCAACCGTGACCATGGGACCTGTAAAGGGCCCGAAACGTCGGTTTGTTTGAAAAAACAAATATACGCGACTTAAATCCGGAAAAATAGTTTCATTCCTATGTGTAACAATCGCGAAAACCTAAGAACTCGATAATTTTTACTTTCCATAAACATCGGTTAAATAGTTTTTATGAAAGTTCCACATTTAAACTTATCAGATTGAGTACTCAGTATTATTGTACGCAAATCAAAAACACATTTGAGTTTATGAATTTGAAAAAAATCATATTAAAAAGTCAGGGAGTCTACGAAAAACAGAAAAAAATTGGCAAGTGGTCTACGAGGCAGAATAGTTTGGGAGCTTCTGCAATAAATGTACGCAGGAGTATCTTTTGCATATTTAATAACGTATACTATTACCACAATTAACCGGGTTTTTAAACACGGTAACACTTTTCAATCCGTGAAGGTGGAATGTAAAAATGCTCCGAAATATCGAACCTGGGACCTCTGCGTGGTAGTTCGGCATGGTAACCGTTCGGCCACACAGACAGTAAAAATTCATGCCGGGTCAATGACCTGTAACTAGACCTAATACTAGTATTTTTTTTATTTAGTATTAGTATTCTAATCATTAGGTGAATATCCGCGAAAGTTTTAAAATCTGTACTAAGCTTAGAGGGGCATTATATTCCTTCTTTTCAAGAACAGTGGCTCCAACCAAAATTCTATTCGCGTCCTTGGTGTACTCACACATTTGCAAAATGACACTTTTCAGGAGGGCGATTTAAGAATGGTTACACACGGTGAATTTTAGCATCGATGCAAATGAGCGACTGCACCGATACAAAACGCGCGATTGCAATCGCCTATAAATCCCAAGCATTCGCGCGCTTGCATCGCGTTTGTATCACTGCTTAAAATCGCGCGCGCGTGTGTAAAGGTAGACGATTAGCGACTGTATCGCTACTGCATCGCGTTTGTATCGCTGATAAAAGTCACCAGGTGTAACCGTTCTACAGATTCTACGAACGAAATTAGTCGTCAACTTTTTTATGCTTATACAGGAGTGTTATTTATTTCATATAATTCGTACTTTTATTTTTTTCCATCCTCTAGAGTTCGTATTATTTTTGTGACATTTATTGAGTTATTTTCATATTATAAAAGATATGTCTTCAAAAAGTTTGGTAATGTTAATCAGCATACATTTTCATTGTAACGTTTTATTAAGTTAAAAATAGGGTGGGAAAATCAACTGCATGAAAAAATTTTCAGCAAAAAACAGCTATTTTGGCGGAGTAGTAAATTAATTAATTTATTATTCCACCTTTATTAACATGGACTTCCGCAAAGTAACGCTTGAATCTATTAATATTATTTGACGTATATGAAAGTTTTACCTTATTCTACTACAATATCGTTCAACTCCATAATTTTTAAAAGTGACTGTTTAGAGACTCATTACACTTATTAAGGCAAAATCTATTGAGATAATTATATACGAGTATTTATATGTAAGTCAATGCCAGTATACTACTGTTTCACTGACGTGCGGTGAAGACGCTGCACATCATTTAGTTGGTTGTCAAACATTCAAGATGGCGGATGCAGATGCGGTCTTCTTTGAAAATTTATTTACATCGGTCTATTGCCCAATCTATTGACCAATTGTGTGAACATACAATTAAAGTTTCAAATTATTCACATTGATTCGGTAAGTAGTGTTGTGGATTTTTATTAATTTATGCATTATAATATTTGATAATCGCGAAATAGTGTACAAAATTTCACACTATCCATGTCGTTTTGCAAGCACGTATTGAAGCGTGTTGAAACAAGACAAAACATAAATCATAGATTAATAAGCAACAGACTGATTAATGACAGGGTACGTATAGTATGATTATAACAATTACTAAAGTTACCAATATAAATTAAACAAATATAAAAAGAGACTAGTCTGCATGATGTAAAGAATGTTGCCTTTCCGCGAGGTAAAGCAGAATATAACATAAATAATTATTAATACAAAGTTTGAACACATAGAAAAAATCCTTCGGCCTGGCCGGATTCGAACCGACATCTTCTAGCAACCGTGGCAGACGCTATGCCAACTAAGCCACGGGACGAACCAGCGTACCTCACGAATTTTTCTATGTGCTTGTTGTTCAATCTTTGTCTTTGCATTTCAACGACTTTTTAGCCGTAACGTCTTTCGTCTATGTATTAATAATTACAAAAAAATAATTGAATATGAATTCAATACAAGTTTAATGACATAAATATTTTCAACAATTCATTTGTATTTTTTTTACTTAATTTGATTTTCTTTTTGGTAATATAATAATTATAAATAGTAAGCGGAAGGCTCCTGGGTCAAAGCAAAATGAAATTTATTTTGCAACCAATAGCGACTTTGCTAGGGGCTTTACGTTAATTCCCCAGCTATAGATAAATATCATTCATTGGTAAACACTCAATATTATCTGCCTACCTAGCTCATTCACAATAGGTATAGACTGTCACGTCTGTGCTACGGTACTGATACTCTTTGCCACTATCACTATTAATAGTGTTTTGTTAGGAACATGTAGTTGCTGTGAATGTTCTTGTCCATAGATTGAAGTCGTTGTGTTTAATAGTCGACGCGAAACGCAGTTCTATCTTATTACATGGACATAAAGCTTTTTTTGACCAGCTTAATGCGATTCGAATGCAATTCTTAAGTTTGTTTTTAGTTTTTTTATTTGTTATTAATTAATATTGCATGGCTTCTGATAACAGCTCTTTTGATATGTTTTCTCTTTATCTAATTCTACATCCAGTCAAGAGCACATCAAGCTTGACATGTTGGATTTTATACCGTTTTTAAAGTAAGCGGTAAAGAGTTGAATTTGAGTTGATTTTGACCTCGTATTTCAATTAACTAAAATAGACACAAAATGTTTCAAAATGGCCACTCGATTTCCCGCGAAAAATGTCAGAAAAGGACAACAAATTTCTTCACACTTGCTCGTAAACAGTGTCATGACATGCAGGCAAAGTCGACAGTAATGTCCTAAATTATGCCCACGGGCTTTTCCATTACATTATTGCACTAAGGATTCAAAATTAAGCAAAACGTTTTTATACTCGAAAAATCTGAACGTACATAGTTATAGGCTTAGAATAATAACGCATAGAAACCTAGCCCGCACACGCTAAGTGAGGCAAATTGAAGCGCTCCCAAAGGGCCTACACGAGCGGGCGGGCCTTCAGTGCTCAAGGTCAACTTGCACCGCGAACAGCTCCAGAATTTTAGCTAAAAATGACGAAATGTGCGGTAATTGAGTGTAAAAATACGTCAGGCAAACATAAAATAGATACTAACATCACATTCCACAAGGAAGTAATGCGTTTCAACTTGTATTTTTATATAAATATTCATTAAAACCGAAAATTAACCTACTACTAAAACTAGTCTACATGAATTTGATTTTTGCCTCACCTGTGACAGTTCGTTTGATATGAAACTATCATTCTATGCGTTATTATTCTAAGGTTATAGGTATTTTGCATAAACTTGAAGTACAATAAAACCAAACATGTGCAATTATGCTATATTTTACTAAATTTATTTTGTAAATTCAAATTCTGCAGTGTTTTTAAAATTTGGAAATTATTTAAATATATTGTAGATGCATGCGTGTGCCTTTTATAATATTTTACTTCGAGCTGTATTATCTATGAAAGAATCGCAGGCAATCTGCAATCTGTTTAAAACATCTGTCATTTGCAAAATCCGTAAATGTTGTTTTGTGAAGCGATATTTTATTCTACAAGAAATAAATTATCGTCGTATCTATTTCCTCGCAAATGTGATGAAAAACGTTGTATAATAGCACGGGCGGTAAAAATTACAAACATCCAGTCGTTAAAACCCCTCAGCATTCGGCCTCGGGCTTCTAACAAGCTATCGTTAGTAATTTCTTACTTAACGCCCTTAATACACAATGACTAAATAAGAAGTAAAATAAACGGTATGTAAAGAAAAATGTCAGAAAAATATTCATTGTTTGCAGCGGGTAGTAAATATATAATATCTAACGTGTTTGTCTATAGAAATGACAAACTTTTGTTAATGGTTTTCTGATGACTGGGAGAGACGTCTAAAATACAGTTTGCTATCTATATTTAAACGAACATGTGCTTTTTTGGTAAAATCTGATTTTTAATTTCATTCTTGTAACCAGAGAGGACATTTATTATTACAAAACCAAATTTCCCTTATTCGTTTTTTTATAGTGGAGTAAGACGTTATTTTTTAAATTATCTTTTATGTACTTATTTATTTAAAATCGAATACGGTGAATTCAACGGTTGCAATGACTTGATTTAGTGACTTCTGCAATTACTGAGTCTTGGCAGTAAGCCGACGGTAGGTATAATCATATTAATGATCTACTATAAAATTATGTTTTATTTTTCGAGTTCTTAGATTTTCGCGATTGTTACACATAGGAGACGAAACTATTTTTCCGGATTTAAATCGCGTAGTATATTTGTTTTTTCAAACAAACAACGTTTCGGGCACTTTACAGGTTCCATGGTCACGGTTGACCGTGTGGGACCTGTAAAGGGCCCGAAACGTTGGTTTGTTTGAAAAAACAAATATACTTACGCGATTTAAATCCGGAAAAATAGTTTAATTCCTATATGTTTTATTTTAATAGACAAAAAATCTTACCTCATTGGACAAGTCATTTTGGAAAAAAGTGTCCTTAAATTGGTTTTGGCACGAAAAGAAAAAAGTTTATTTAAATTTCGAACACGCGATGGAGACACGCGCTTTCACAACGCGCGGTTATTTGATACTGGAGCAGCAATGTCTCGTCGCGCTGCATGTATTTGGTTTCATTGATATTGTAACTTGAAACCTATTGGTTTTGGATTAGAAGTTGACGGAAGGCAATATTGTAACAGCACAATATTGGCAAAATGGCGGGAACATATTTCCTTAAATAAATATAAATTGTTTAGTCATTATTCAAGGTAATTATACTTCGAAATATTACTTACTTGCGACATCAATAAATACATAACTACGTATTAATATGAGTTAAGTATTATTTGCTTGTATGTAATACGTAATGATAAGAGGCACTCTGAAAGCAACGTAAGTAGGTATTTATAAAAAAAAATTGTTTACTTAATATATTATTATGACTGTTAACTCTTGACCATATATTTTTTAACTGTGCATTATATCCCGTCTCTTTATACGATCTTCTTCCAGATTGTATCCCTCGTCCCACAAATTTTTATAGTATCCTTTCTCCCTTAAAACCTCCTCCACTATTTACTCTATTTAAATATATTGAACAAAATAACATACGTTTATAACTTTTACTATGTGCACAGCATGTGTTTACGCTTTTCATCCAAAGTAGCTAGTCAAATAACCCCGTGTTTTGTCTTTGTTCATAGGATGGTGCAATCGATCATCGTCGTTTGAGTGAATCTTGATAAATATACCGTGTATCTTTCAACCCGGACACTGGCAAAATTGTCCTCAGTAGAACAGAAGCCAAATACCCGAAAAAAAAAAAAATTATGACTGTTAGCAGATTATAATACGTGTGTGTGGATTGAGTGAGCATAAGAAAGTATTTGTAAAAATTTGAAATAGGCACTAATCGACATGTAATTAAACACGATAGTTTAGCAAAATTTTTACTAAAAACTAGTACAATAATATTATGTGCAAACTTAATACTTTTGTAGATCTGACCGGCCCTCTGTGAGAAATGAGTGAGCACATATTACGTTATTTTTATCTTGTTGTATCTTTTTACAAATAGAATGATTGGTTTCTACAATTGTTTTAGAACTTTTACTAAATGAGTAACAATTTTAAACATTTTACAGAGGGCGCTCACTCAATACACATTCAACGTGATAATAATTAGTATCACGTAATACCTACGTTTAGAGTGCGGTTTTAGTAGCGGTAGAGCTCCATGTGAAAGAGTACGTCCAGGGAAGTACTGCCACCTTACCTATTTCTGTCGCCAAGCAGTATAATGTCAGCATTTCTGTGTTCCGGTTTTGAAGGGTGCTGGTGAAAACACAGGCACATGGCACTTGTCAACTTAGGTTTCAGGGCGACTGGCACAGTGGCAGTGCTCCTCAGATCTTTGCGATTTAAACGTCTGATTGGCATTGCAACTGTTATGGACGACTTGTTCGTCCCGTGATATTATAAAAAAAAGATAATTTTGATCGCAAAGTTTAAAAATTAAGCTCCATTTCTACTTTTAACTCTTATTTCGCACTCTTGATGTAAGAAGTTTACATTTGCAAAATGAAAATTTTCAGGAAAGAGGTTTAAATATTATGCGAACGAAAGTTGTCAATAACTTTTTTATGTTTAAATAAAGTTTCAAATAGGTATACAATAATTTGTTTCATGTACTTAGTTTATATTATTTTTACGATTTTTATGCGTTAAAAACACTTTTGAGGTATTATTACATGTGGCTTTCTTATACCAAGGCTACGATTATCTATTGTTATCTAAGACTACAGGAAGGTAGAAAATAATATTAAGGGTTTAACAGCGTGGGGCATTGTACCTTCATTGTACTCAATATCCTGACAACTTATTTATATTAGTCAATTTATTCTATAACAGAAGCAGACACCAGCATTCTGGTCACCACCAGAGATTTTTAAATTTTATAAGAGAATAACAAATTGTAAAATTTTCTACCTTTGTCTTAAATTGTCTAAAATCTATCCTATCCAAGAAAGGTTATATCGTGCGTGTGTGTGGGTCAAAGTCAAATAATCATTTATTCTATAGGTAAAATAAATTTACACTTCAAAACGTCACATTTAAGCTATTGCTCGTTCACTACGCTGACTTCGCTGAGAAGAACGAGGAAGAAACTCTAGGTATTGCTCTATTCAAATAAACTTAAATGCCATGGAATATACTTGAATCAAATTTGTGTGGAATCTAGAGCCATGTCGTCTTTCCATACATCTTTATCTAACAGGTAGTCTTCAATTTTGTAAAAGGACTTTTCAATCAAAATTGAAAAGTGTCATTTCGAATGTTATGTGGGAGCATATTTTTGTTTAACACGATTGTTTTAAAATATTTACGTTCTGTTTTAAACGCAATTTTAAAACTTAATTAAAATCAAAATTAGATTTTAAAAAACCTTAACAAAAACCTATTAATTGAAACTAATTTCACCGTCACGTTACAACGTTTACAGCGATGTATTGACATGGCTATGTAACAGTATTATGCCGACGCTAACCGGCAGAGGCATTCGATTGTAAACAAACAATAAAGTTGCCTCAGCTTTCTGAATCTGATGACATAAATGCCGCGATCGAATCAGCGAATTCCGATGAATTGGCTTGCGCGTGCCTAATTATTTACTGGCATTTTATAGTAAACCTTGTTTTTGGAATCTTAAATTTTCATAACTATGATAGGTAGAAATAATGTTCTGTAATAAATTACGTAATTACAAATTATAAAACTTCATATCGATCCTACTTAGTTTTTTTTGTAAGCACGTTATTTTTTTATAGCTGTGGATAAATTAAAAATGAGAGATAATAATATATCAAGTCTTTTTGGTCGAGTCTGTGGAGGTTTCACTTTGTGATAAAAAGTATTGATTCCAAATAGAATTAGTATAAAAAATAACACTACTTAAAACATTGCTGCTGCGCGAGTAACGAGCGAGTCAGAAAAAAAATGGTCCTAACATCATCTCGTTTTCAACAGAGCAACATTCAATTTGTCATGTTTTTCTGGAAAGGTACTCAATGTATGTACATAGATCATACTATATTTCATCTATAATCCGATTGATGTATATAAGTTCGAGTAAAAACAGAGTTTCTACACCACTTATTATTAATTGCTCATAGTCATGATTGCCTACATACAGATCAAACAGACTGTGTATGCAAGGCGATTGAAGTGGTAAAAACACAGCGATACCTCGGATTTATAATTGACAATAGATTCAAATGGACGGATCACATTAATCACGTATGCGATAAGCTGCGGGCAATACTTGCCAAGTTTACTCTGATTCGAAATAAAATTCTATTCCAAAATCTGTTACCTATCTCTTTATATGGCTTTGGGAGAATCCATAATTTCTTATGGCCTTGGTAGCTATGGTAGGTCATGTAAAACTAAGCTGAATTTAATTTATCAAGATACGTTAATACATAAAAGTAATTATCACGATCTCTTCGAATATTGCAAAATCTTACCGATTCATGATAAAATTAAATACACCTTACTTATAGAACAATTTTTTAGCTTAGAATAATAACGCATAGAAACCTAGCCCGCACACGCTAAGTGAGGCAAGTTAGAGGGTTCCAAACGCGTCCCAGGAGCGCGCGGGCTGTTAGTGCTCAAGGTCATATTGCACCGCGAACAGCTCCAAAATTTTTTGCTAAAAATGACGAAATGTGCGGTAAATGGGTGTAAAAATACAACAGACAAACAAAATAGACACTAACATCGCATTCCACAAGTAAGTAATGCGTTTCAACTCATATTTTTATGTAAATATTCACTAAAACAGAAAAATAATTTCGCGGCAACAAGATACGAAAGTGTTGCAAAGTAACGAATTTTTTTTCTCCCCATTTTGCTATTCTGTATCAAAATAATTATATTACGTAAATTTTAGTGGTGCCTGTAATTTCGATTTATTTGCGCATTTTGAACTAATATTTACTCGAATAAACATTAAATGTTTTCGTTAACTCCTGTAAGTGATTGGGACACTTAATTATTTTAGAATACTTTTAACGGCTCTGCGTTCATGCTTTATTGAATAATTATTTATATTAATTTTATTTGAATTGGAGCACATATTGCAACAAATTTACAGTATATATTTGTTTCTACTATAGTGTTGGCACCACCAGTACAACTTTGATAGCTTATTATATGTCTTTCTTTTCGTAACTCAAGCGAAATATTTTATATTAAAATATTTTATTTTCTTAAAAGGGGAGCATTCTTAAGCGATTTTTTAATCTATTTTAACAGTTATTTTCTTTAATGTTTGCTTATGGCATTTTCGGTTTTAGGTTTCGAATATGGCACTTATTTCTAAATCCAAGATGGCGGGCGCGATTTTTCGAATAATGGCAAGTTGGGTATCGCTTTCGAGATGTTTGGGAATGTTCAATAGTGGACAGAACTTCAGCAGTGGACATGTCAGCGGGTGTACTGCATGGCAGACCTCATGGTGGTACTGCTTTGTTGTGGCGTAAGAGTGCTTTCTCTTCAGTGGCGGTCGTGAGATGCGACAGCGTTAGACTATCGGCAATAAAAGTAACAGTGAATAATCAAGATGTGCTAGTATTCAGTGTTTACATGCCGGTTGATAGGTCAGAAAATTTGCCTGAGTTTACGGAATTATTAGGTAAAATTAGTGCGATTATTGAAAGTGAATATGTTGAATCAGTGTTAATATTAGGCGATTTTAATGCTCATCCGATGGAACTTTTTGGAAATGAGCTACTAAACTTCAGTGCGGATCAAAAATGGTGTTGTGCAGATTTTGAAAAACTTGGTATGTACTCTGACAATTATACATTTGTAAGTGAAGTCCACGGGAGTGCGAGATGGCTTGACCATTGCTTGGTAACAGAGTCTGTATTTAGAATTATAAGTGATATTAAAATTGACTATAATACGTTTTGGTCAGACCATTTTCCACTAAAAGTGGTGTGTAATTTGGCAATTTTAAGACCTAAACATGCTACACAGAAATATGATGTTAATAAGGTTACCTGGGGTACAAGACAACCTGATCAAATAGAAATGTATCATGAATATTGTAACTCGCATTTTAGAGAAATGCACTATCCCGAGCAATTTAATAGTTGTAGCAATCATATATTATGCTCTAATGGTGACCATAAGGCCCTTATAGACGAATTATATTCTGTAATTATTGGTACTTTACGTGATGCCGCTAAATTTACGTACAGGAGTAATAATTTAAAAAAACACAAGGTTGTGATTGGTTGGAATAAATATGTTCGTGATGCGCACAGGGAAGCTAGGTCGAAATTTAATTTGTGGGTATTATATGGCAGACCAAGGAGTGGTTTTATTTATAATGAAATGTATGAAAGTCGGAAATTATTTAAGTCAAAATTGAAGTGGTGTCAAAATCACGAAGAACAATTAAAAATGGATATGTTGGCAAAAACCTATTCCGAGAAAAATTTCAAAAAATTCTGGAAATTAACTAGTAATTTTAATGGAAAACCTGGAAGACCTGTGAGCATTAACGGTGTCACTGAAAAGGCTGACATTGCTAATCTTTTTAAAAATCATTTTAAAGTTTTATCACCATTGAGTGCTAATGAATCGTCGGAAAGTAACTGCTGTATTAAGTCTAATCCAAAGGACATTATTATTAGAATTTCAGCCAAGGATGTTGAAAAAGCTATTAGGGATATAACCCGGGGCAAATCACCGGGACATGATAGTCTGAGCATAGAGCATTTGCAACACGCTGGGGTGCATTTGTTTAGAGTGCTTGGTATGTTCTATTCATTGTGTATAAGTCATTGTTATTTGCCACATGAACTAATGAAAACTGTTGTTGTGCCCATACTCAAAAATAGAACCGGTGATATTTCAGACTTAAAGAACTACAGACCCATATCATTGGCGACTATCACAGCTAAAGTATTGGACAGTGTGCTTGAGAAGCACCTTAGAAAACATGTCATCATACATGATTCCCAATTTGGTTTCCAGGCCGGCCTGTCCACTGAGTCCGCGATTCTAGCTCTCAAGCACACTGTGCGTTACTACACGGACAGACGTACAAATGTGTACGCATGTTTCCTGGACATATCTAGAGCCTTTGATATGGTATCATATGATCTGTTGTGGTCTAAATTACGAAATACTGGTATGCCACCTGAATTAGTTTCTGTTTTTGAGTATTGGTATGGTAATCAAAGTAACGTTGTAAAGTGGGACGGTACTTTTTCTGTGGCGTACAGGTTGGAGTGCGGGGTGAGGCAAGGTGGTTTGACATCGCCGACGCTCTTCAACCTGTATGTTAATGATTTGATTTGCCGATTGAGCAGTGCCCGAGTAGGATGCCATATCGATTCCGTCAGCGTGAACAACATAAGCTACGCCGACGATATGGTGCTGCTCGCCCCGTCTGTCAGTGCGTTGAGAAAACTTTTAAAGTTATGTGAAGAGTATGCGGTCTCGCATGGACTATGTTATAACGTAAAAAAGAGTGAATTTATGGTTTTCAAAGCGGGTTTTAAAACCTCAAATTATGTACCTCCAATACGGCTTAATGGAGTAGACCTCAAAAGAGTCACTGAGTTTAAATATTTGGGACACATTGTGAATGAACGCCTTAAAGACGACAGTGACATTGAAAGAGAGCGTAGAGCGCTGGTGGTAAGGGGAAATATGCTGATCCGCAGATTTGCTCGCAGTACTAAAGAAATAAAGATTTTACTTTTTAAGACATATTGCCAGTCGTTTTACACGAGCAGTCTGTGGATCTCATATAGCAAATGTGCTTACAGTGCTCTGCGCGTTCAGTTTAATAACATCTTCAGGGCTTTGTTGGGGAGGCCGCGCTTCTGCAGTGCGTCGGGGATGTTTGCCGAAGCCCGTATTGACGATTTCTATGCGATCATGCGTAAAAAGGCGAACTCCCTGAGATGCAGATTGCGTTGCAGCACCAACGGAGTCCTGAAGATGATAGCTGATAGGTGTGAGGGCCCCATCCTCAAATATTGGATGGACCTACAGAGGGGGGTATATGTCCATATCCGAAATTAGATGTGTAGGAGTTGTATATGTGCCCTTCCTTCTTGTAGCATTTTATTATAAATTTATAGATTAATTACTTATGTACTAACCTAATTTTAAGTCAAATTGTTACTAACTAACTAACAATACTATGGACGAAGTCTGAAATAAACAATATTTTATTTTATTTTTTTATTTTTATTTTATTTATTTAATACAAATATGGGACTCATTTCTAAATCCAAGATGGCAAACACGACAGTTCAAATAAAAGCAATATTCGTAATGAGCACCCCCAAATACCTCGAAAAAGATACCCAACTTGCCATTATTTGAAAAATCGTGCCCGCCATCTTGGATTTACAAATAGTGCCATATTCGCATTGAGCATCCCCAAATACCTCGAAAATGATACCCACATAGCATTTTTTTGAAAAAATCGTGCCCGCCATCTTGGATTTACAAAATTTTCTTTTCTTTTTTCTTGTTTTGTGAAAATGAGTGCCATATTCGTAATGAGCACCCCCAAGTACCTCGAAAATGATACCCATATTGCATTTATTTGAAAACTCGTGTCCGCCATCTTGGATTTAGAAATGAGTGCCATATTCGTAATGAGCATCCCCAAATACCTCGAAAATGATACCCGTATAGCATATTTTGAAAAATCGTGTCCGCCATCTTGGATTTACAAATAAGTGCTATATTCGTTTTTCATCGACAAAACCGAGCATATCTGTAGGCACCTGATCGACAATGTCGGGCAAATCTGTAGGCACCTTTAACTTAATGATGAGTTAAGCAAGATACAATTTCCCCACTTTTGAGGGAAATGTTATTCCATGGCATCATTATTTGTATATTTGTGTGCGTGCCGACGAGCGTAGTTACAAGTTGCTTACGCCTACATGAATTTGGTTTTTGCCTCACTTGTGACAGTTCGTTTGATATGAAACTATCATTCTATGCGTTATTATTCTAAGTTTTTTAGTAATTTTTTTTTTAATAAAAATTTTTTAATAAAAAAAAAGTCTGTTACAAAATGGAAACTCGAAGTGTAAACAGTCAATTACTAATAATACCTCGTTATAATAATAAATACGGTAAAAATCGACTGAGTTATCAGATACCTAAAATAATTAATTCACTACCACCAGAAATAAAAATTAACCTTACAACTAACAGCATAAAAATAAATCTTAAATCATATCTATTTATTAAATAAACTCTGAACGTTCTGTATACGTGAGTGACTGTTTTTATTGTAACACCACTCCGAGGGTATTTATCTGTTTCGCTATAACTTATTATTTTCGTTCACAGGTCTTTTACTCGAGTAGTGGTTGTTTTTATGGTAGTGGGTAGGTAAGCGTACGTAAGCAAACGGGTTACGGAGCCAGTTTTGTTACGAGCTCACGTCAATGAATCGCGGTGTACGGATAAACCTATTCAGGTTTTTGTTGTAGGTACCGCTAAGTTTTAATTTATAAGTTTTCTTTTTGTAAAATTTTTTTTTTAATAAACAAATAAATAAATAATCCTAAATTCGAAACAAACAAGTTTAGCAAAAACCACAACTTTCAAATTTTCATTTTAGACTAGTTTTATATCGATTTTTTTTTGTTTTCATGTGTATGACCATGATTCGAAATAAATTAGTTTGACTTTTTCTTTATTTTAAATTTTTATTGAATTGATATTCAATTATTTTTTGTGAAATTACTCCACTAGTTTGTTATAATTATTAATACAAAGTTAATAAAATAATAAAAAAGTAATTAATTATAATAATCATTATTTTTCTCTTTACAAAGGGTACAAAGTTTTATAATGTAATTTTTAACACCCTTGCTCGTAAAGCTGATGTAATGTAATGTAAAGCGGGTCATAAAAAACGCGTGTGTTACCAAAGCAAATAGTTAAGTTATAGTGCATACAAATTCCATAACAGTATTATTTGTGTTGCCATTTCAAATATGGAACTGATCGCCGCCGCACGACTCCAGCTAGTGAGCAGCGCGCTGTTGCTATTCAAACAAATCGCCGCGCGGCACCAGTCAGTAGGCAGCGCTAGCGCGCTGTTAAAATGGCGGGAAAGCAACAGTGTGCATTCACACATTGAGTTTATTTTAAAAAAAAAAACAGTTTATTTGGTAATTTAAAAACTTGGCTGCATGCTCTAGCGTCTTTGCCAACATTTTCACGCAGCCACGGTAGAAAATAATCCTCGCGCCATTTTTCTAAAATTTTCTTTTCTTTGTACTTGTATTGTGAATATCTAAAAATGACAACTTTCAATAATGAAGATGAGCAATATATAAAATGTTTTTTTTCTGTTTCCTCGCAAATGTGTTAAAAAACGTCGTACGATATACATGCGTATTGATTATAACATGCGAGGGGGAGTTTTAGCCCGAGCTTGGGCTTAATTGAGCCGAGCATTACAAACATCAAGTTTTACAAATATTGTAAGCTATTACAGAAACTGATAATATAATAATACAAATAAAATGATGATAATTTAGTGACGTAAGTACAACCAGTAAAATGAAAGAATAAGTACATATGACACATAAAAAATAAATAATAATAAAAAATAAAACAGTAAAACAGAGATGCGGGTATGTGCATGTAATAGCATACTCTCAGGATGTGTGTGTGTGTGTGCGCGCGCGTGTGCATGCACGCGGGGTACATAAATTCCAAATAAATATAGAAGATCTTCTGTAGTCTGATAATCGAGATTGAGTACTTAACCAATTTGTTATTTTATTCTTACACTCATGTCTAGAGGGTAAAAGGCCAGTGCATTATTTATTTTATTATATAAGTAGCTTCCCAGAAAGCAAAAAAATTCCCAGCGAATTTTGTTCGAAAGGTCACTGTTGGGTAGACGGTATGATTTCTTCTTTTTACAGTCATTGTAAAGCGTAATTGTTGGATACAAGCGTCGGAGAAAGTGACTAACTTTCGGTATTGACCTTTGAGCTCTTTCAAGAGGCAGTAAAGTTGATGTGGGCGCTCCACCCCATATTTCAACACAATATGTCAATATTGATTGGCAGAGTGTGAGATATACCATCTTGACAATATTAGGATAACTCACATGTCTCAAATTTTTGAAGATAAACGTTGAATATCAATTCAATAAAAATTTGATATACAGTGAATAGCGACATCTCTCGCCAGGACTGGTAGCTGTTAAGGTATTAACTGGGTGATAAATCTTTCATAGATTTCTCATAAATGGCGCTACGACTAAAAAGTCGTTAAAACCTCAATAACTTGATGTAATATTTTTGACATAAACTCAAACGACATAAGTACAGAATCAAAACAATATATAAATTCAATGAGTTTTTAGTTATTACCTACAGAAAAAAACTTACTTGAGTAAAAATTACACACTCTGATACTATATTATATGTATGATATGATAATACTATTATTATTGGTTCGTACGGACCCGTAAAGTATTTAAGGGCTAGTAAGCGTCTAGTACTATTTTGCGTAGGTATCTTTAAGTAACTTTCGAGCATTTTTTTGCTTAGCAATCCTATAGTTCGGTAACCACAAGACATCGTTTGTTAAACCTCAGTTTATTTGATGTTAAAATCTTAGTTTTCTCATTTTCAACCGTGTGTGATTTGCATTTAATGCAGGGCGCACAGAGGGCGCCGGGACGCGCGGCCGACGCGCGTTTCATTATGGTAGGGTTCATATGAACTCGTACATTACAAAAATTCCTGCGCCCGGAATGCTTCCGCGACAGCTTCTGTGTGGCCAGAGCATTAATATCAAAGAATCAATTTTCTTTTAATTTTATTTTCTTCTCATTAAGGGTTAAGGACGGCTTTATAAAGTCAAGTTAGTTATTCAAAGATGTTAATTTAATGGCGACAAATATATTTTGTCTTCTCATTTTTTTGTTACGTATGCTAAAATGTGCCAGTGTGTGCAATTTTATTCACTTTGTTACGCATAGCACGTCACTATCATCATTTTATAATCATAACATATAATCAATATCAATTGATAACACATAAATCGTTTCTGATGTGTTGTTAAACGGCTGTTACTGTAATTGGTTAGTTACATTTTGACTTGCAAACATTTTAGACCAAAAAGTCGTTTGCGATAAATGAGAATCAAAATCAAGTATCAAAGGTTTGTATTTATTATGAAACTTTTACACAAATCAAAATTAATAATAGGCTGGAAAGTTTATTGACGGCCATTAAGGAAAAATAATAATTTTTTTTTATGACAGCAATCAATCAAAATATTGACTTACTTCACTGTTCATCTCAATAAGATCTATCTCAGTTTTTTTTACTTATTTTTATTTGTTTTGTACAAATTTACGCGTTTTCTTCGATTTTAATAGTTTTTACAGATGACAATACAATTATTTCAATCTGAATAATGTATCCAGTTCCAAAACTGATACGGTTAGTGTAAAGTTTTCATATTTCGGAAGAACCTAAACTTATCACTTATACATTAGGTATGTTACAGTTTGTTTTTACATAATATATGTATATTAAGGAGATTTGTGTGACGTCCAACACAACTGAAGCCAAGTATTTAATATAGAAAGAAATGTCAATGTTACAAAGTAACAAACAAGTTGCACCAAGTGGCTACTTATTAAAAAAACGAGTATTTTTAAGCGAAATCATCGAATATTTATTTAATTGTAAAGAGAAGGGTATGCCTTTAATACTGGAAAACAATATCAGTCAAATGGCCGCTACGGGTGCGCTTGCAGGACATTTTCTTTTCATGAAATTTTCTATCACTAATTCGCACATTTGCGGCTGTATATTCTCAATAACATCACGAATTCCATCGTTGAGGCCTTGAATCGATTGTTGGCCATTGGCATAGACTTTATCTTTCACGTAACCCTAAAAAAAAAACTTCAAAGGTGTTTAATAACAAGATTTCGGTGGTCAATTGTGATCGTCTCTTCGAGAAATCACCCGGTAAAGAAACTTCACGCAAAAGAGCGATGATATCATTACTTGTGTGACCTTACTTTTTCGAAAATGAAGCTGGATTTTTTTTTACATATCAAAACGAAACCTGTTACTGGAAGACCTATTAATTATACACCGTACACACAGTCGGTATTTCATTATAATATTGGGAATATAACCAAATGCCTCGGTCCTATAGCTGTATAAAAAAAAAAAAATTAATTGTCTATAGTTTCTGTCACTTTGACTTTTGCGTCTTTATTTTACGCATTTCTATTTGAAGGAATTTGTTAGAAAATAATAGTACTATTTTGTTTGCTTGAGAGTAGTATTGTTGTCGAAATATCTAAATAACAAAAAAACTGTTTGGAATTGCTGTAAGTATGTTTTGCTATTTATATACAATCTCATTGCCTAGAAATCCGGGAAAAGTAAATAATGAAACGTTATCATGTTTATATTTGATAATTGGCTCAATTGCTGTGATTATCAGCATTTGAGACGTGAAAAATTATAATATATAAGCATAATATAGTACTTACACAACTTAAAATGTTACAAAACACTTAAGGATTATTTCCCTAGAATGACATCAGAAGTTACTAATTTTTTATGATATTAGACGCTGTTTGGTGTTGCATTTCAATATAAGACACTAGTAGTTTATTTGTAACGTTCTAGTTCTAAAGCTGTATTCTCATTCTTTGCAAAAGTACATCAGAATATCAATGCTCCAGTTGTTATATAAACATATTATGTACAAAGGTCGAGATAAATTGTAATAGTATTTTTTGATATAATCTGTGACTCAGCAATTAGGAAGTAAAAACGTTACATTAAATTTTAAATAGTCTTTTATACTTATCTAAAACTTGTCTAAAAACTGCCTCAGTGGTCGAACGGTTACCATGCTGCACTGCAGGCTGCTGGCCTTGCAGAGGTACAAGGTTCGATTCCCGGGCCAGGAGAAATATTTGTATGATCTACATTTATTTCTCTCGTGAGTTTGGGTCTAATTTGTGGTTGTTTATGTGTATGTCCATGGCACCAGCAACATATGGTTTCCCTAGTGTGGGGCTATCAGTGTGTGCACGTTATTATTATTATTATTATTCAATTGAATAAAGGATTTGATACTCAAAACATATGTGGTGCAAAAACAACAATAAGGTCTTCCTGCGAGTTTGATCATCAGTTTACATGCGTCTCTTGCGGTACATAAGCATTGCTAGCTGGACGCAAAATCTGAATGCAATATTTTGCAGATTTACAATTGATTGCCAACTTACCTGCCAAGTGACCCTTGACAGTAAAGCTACAACAACAATTTTCTACTTGTAATGTTGTTTGGCCCCTTTTACATTTTATCTGTTGATATATGAAAGGCATGTCATTTCCATTCAAGACCATGCTATATATTTTAGGCACTTTCTCTTAAGTCTTTGCTACTCCTGCTCTGAACATAATTTGGGACATAACATATGGTCAAGATTTCAATTTAGGAAATTCAAGGACTATTCACGTATCTTCATTGAGGACTATTCACGCATTGAAACAAAAACAGATAATGAATAATTTTATCCCGTCTCTTTCAATGAATTTGTCTCAATTGTGTTCAGTTCCGTGAAATCAAAACATATTTATAAAATGGATTTAGCAGTTGTTCAGGTAGGATAAATTATTCATAGAAACGAACAAAAACTACCATTATAAAAATTGTAAGTCAAAATGTGAGTTTTTGTTCTGATGCTCTTCAATTTTCTTTTAAATTTAGTGATCGTTAATTTTAAGATTTGTGTGGTTATTTTTTTATAATTAACTTATTACCACTAGACTAAAACCTGCAACGTTTTTTAACACCGTCTGATTTTATATTTCTAGAAGATGTGATAAATGTTTAAATGACGATAGTTTTAGTTAAATTTTGACACACACTGTAAAATATTGAAGAACATATCTGTCAGTAGACTTTTAATCACATAAGTGAAAAAAAATCAACAAAATTTATGTGTTCTTTGTTGTGTGTAATGTCAGAAGTAAAGAAAACAATATGGTTGAAGAAAATATCACTAGAATTGAAGTTGTAACAAATTGATTTGGCTTATGTCATTTGTCGGTCAATGTATTGATTTAAATGAATGAATTTTGACTAGATATAGTAATATATAACTTGAGAAATTATTATCATTCTGGGCTCATAAATATCCTTAAACTAATTGTAAGGCAAAGCAATGTTCCTAAATTAAAAAAAAATAGAGTAAATCCTCCTTCCTCACTAGAACATATAATTTGAAGTGCCATCCAGGGTCCATAATGCGCTGTTAACTTAGCTTTAATCCATTTCCATTGAGCGTAACGTTATGGTAAATGCAATAAAGAATTTAATGTAATAGAAAACAACTTGTATAATAATTTGTTATAATTTTATAATGTGTAATGATATTTTCAGAGTGATGGGGCAAACCCTTTCAGAGCCCGTGACTGAGAAGCAGTCTGCAACATGTCAGGACCACCGGTATCTAGTTGGGTCATCTTGCATGCAAGGCTGGCGTGTTTCAATGGACGACTCACATACGCACATTTTGTCGCTGCCGGATGATCCTGGCACGGCCTTTTTTGCTGTCTATGATGGGCATGGTGGTTGGTATCCTTGCTAGTTTATTTGAATACTTGAAGGTGTAACAGTTGTCAATTGCTGCGCAATCTTTTTGTGCCACTAACAGGAATTGAATGCAGGTCTTTTTCTTTCTGTACTGAATGTTGAATACTTAAAAGTAAATAAATAACAATGTTTTTAATCTGTTTATTTCATGATAACAAGTTTTGTTATCTGAAATGTAAGCGCATTTATTTCCTTATATACTAAGATAACAATATTGAATTGTATTGTTTAAATGTAGCTTTTATTCCATGTAATGTTTCATGTTATAGACTATAAACTTGAGTGAATAATGGAAAAGGCCAATATGCTAACTTGTCTGAAGTAAATAATTCATTTTCGTTAAAACACTTTGTTATGTCCATTATTGTTATAAGGAACAATACTGCATGAACTAAGTTTTTAAGTAATGACGGATAATGATTGATTTCAAACTAAAAACAGGACCAAAGTAGTAATTGTCAACAGTTCTGCTCGCCTTGTTGTAACTTAACGCATTTACATTTCAGTAACTTTCGAGTTATAATAAATAAAACACCTATGTTTTATTGTCACCTAAAAATGTCAAGTACGCTAGTTTTGCTTAACAATAAAACTGAAACTAAATAAGGTATAAAAATTAGAGGAGGTTGTAAATCTTGTTTTGCTGATCCCAGATATGTTAATAGCTCAGAGGGCCTAGACAACGTGTCTTTTTGTTAGCGATATAGCCAATGGAATAGAAAGACAATCTATGGGATTGACATAAGCGTATGAAATGTCACGTGATGTAGCGTAACGAACGATAAATTGGTAGCCAATGTTAATCACTTTCTATTCCATCAAACGGAACGTCCAACTCGTACGTACTCGTACTTAACTTTCCTTATGATAAAGAAGGCAGAGCTATTAACTCTGCCTTCTGTCTGTCTATTAGACAACATTTAAACAGGGCTTAGTTAATACAATATTTATTTCTATGGAACTACACAGAGCGGCTATTAGACATTTCTTTATATGTATAGGGACTATTATACTTTTTTTACACAATTGTTGGTTTTCATTGTCCAGTTGTCACAGATACATTAGCATATTGAATTTTCATTGGAAGAGGGCTCACAATATTTTAATATTCCAGGCTCTAACATAGCAGAGTATGCAGGCAAGCATCTCCACAAATTCATAACAGCTAGACCAGAATACCATCTTGGTAATATTGAAGAGGCTTTAAAACAGGTAATTAGTACTTAAACGGTAACCTTAGACGTGATGGAATGTGCATGGGAGTGGGGTATAGGTTGACTTTGACGTCCGTCCGCAACAAGAGTCCTTAGGGCGCATTTATTTGACACGAATTTCATCGCGGTCACCCCGCGCGGTCGCCGAGCGGAGTCTGCGTTGGAGCCGCACAGCTGCAACTGTCAGGGCAAAATACGCTCTATTTTTAGCTTTTACGTTTTAACTTAAATGAGCGTCCCGGACACGCGGGCGAGTCTGGCTTGAATTTGGTCCACGCGGCGGCCGCGGCGCGGTTGTATTATTTACATTAATTTAAATGTTATTTCCTAGTAAATAGAATTCAGATTCGCCTTTAATGTACACGAAGGCGTGGTAACTGGGCGGTCGCCGCGCGTAAACTTTTTCCACGTGTAACTGGGCGCTTAAAGGGCTGATTTAAAACTACTTACAACAGGCAAGCAAGCAAGGTATGGAGAAAGTTTTAAATAGCTGAGAAACACAGATCTCCTAATGAGAGGGCTTCGGCCATAGCCTGTCCCGCTGGCCCAATGTGTTTTTCAAGGGTTGTGAACAGTCGAATGTTCAGGTTGTGACAATGCGGCCTCCTTCATCGCCATCCCACCTTTTTATTAACCTCTCTTCTCGTTCCTGGCCACTTTTGAAATTTTGAATCGTTTTCTAATTCCTTTTCTTCGTAATTCTTACTTTGGTTCGTTCCGTCAAAATTTTTGAAAAGAAAGGACACATTTTAACTGCTTGTAAAGCATGGGATACATCTACGAATACAGACCCTTTTGGGGTAAGTGTCTACTTTATGTTAATCCATTGTAAGGGAGTGTTTTATACTATTGTACCTGTTTTTTATCACTGTATTTTATTCCCCTTTTACCCTTTCCTTTAATACATTTTTGTGGACCGAGTCTTCATTCTTTAATTTCGCCAAGCCTGGGCTGCAAGGTTTGAACACTTGTTTTCCTTTACCGTGAGAGGTATTGTTGCTAATTATTCACCATCGAGTAATAACCAGAAATAGAGACGAAATGTCATTTAATTTGTTTGAAACTTCTGCCAAATCATTACGACAACTGTGCTCCTATTGGCCAGGCCGAATTCGAAACAATTGACGGGGTCATCAATTATTTCACTTCAAATAGACCAGTTTAACTTGAGCTTTGCTGTAATGGACGTAAATTGAAAAATTACATAATTAATAATTAATTACCGATGAAATGTGATTCCGGTTGTTATGTAATTCGAGTTTTGCTGTTTCACACCACCACCGAATGGAACAGCTCCCCATAGTTAGAGATATTGTCTTTATAACAATAAATACAGAATATTCTATATATTATATATATATATATAATATATATATATATATACATCTCTACGTAGACGTACACACAGGTCAGTTGTTGCCGCTGTATTATTTCAGCTTTCTAATTTGTGATTTCAGCGCATACGAGAGTTGATGTTTAAAAGTAATATAAGGCCCATTTGCCTGATGAGTTGTCAGATATGGATGGCCCTTATTTCGTCTCTATTTCTGCTTATATACTCGATGGTTTTCGCAAATAACGTACAGAAATTACTTAAGTAAACGTAGGGATTTGAACTTGCTACCTCTCAATTGGCAAGCACATGTTCTTCCACTAGGCTTCCACGGCCTGCCTATATTTGTATATGAGAACAATGTCCATTGATAACTTCTATTTAAAAACAACATACAGGCTCTAATATAACTACAAATCATATTCAAAGCTAATTGACCAATTATTTCTGTACTCAATTAGGACAGTGTAATTTTAGATTGAATGTATTGCAAATACCACAATAAAATAATTTATATTCTGCGTATAAACTGCCCCTTGTAACACGAGTAATATAATTACTGATACATAAATCTAACAACAACATAGAAATATTCCTTCGATCAGTGGCAGTAGAGCTCCTTGAGAAGGGGTTCGTCCACGGTAATACTGCCAACTTACCTATTTCTGCCGCCAAGCTGTAATGTGAACATTACTGCGTTTTGGATTTGCAGGATAAGAGTGTTAGTGAAATTACAGGCACACGGGATGTTTCAACTTATATCTCAGTGTGACTGGCGCAGTGGCAGTGTCCCCTCAGGTCTTTGTGATTGGCATTGCAATTGTTAGGGCGCACTTATTGCGCGGTCTAACTGTCATAGCAAAATACGCTCTATTTATTTAGCTTTTACGTTTTAACTTAAATGAGCATCCCGGTCACCCGGACGAATCTGGCTCGAATTTGATCTACGCTGCGGCCGGGCGGTAGGCGACCGCGAGTATTATTCAGAGGAATTTAAATGTTGTTGCCTAGTAAATATAATTCAGATTCGCCATTAGTGTACATGAAGGCATGGTAACTGGGCGGCCGCGCGGAAACTTTCTCCTCGTGTAACTGAGTCTGAACTCACCACCGGGTCAGGTGCTCGACTTCTTTAACCCGTCATTTGGTACCATAAAAAAAGACTGGACTCGAAGTCTCGAACTAGTGTCTGTTGCATCAACGGGTTCGATTCCACTGGGATAGAAGGAATTTGAATTTGTGTTTAGTAGAGTATTTCTAAAAAAAATATATGAATTAGACGAAAATTATGTTTTTTTACACAAGTCAAGTAACTCTGAATCGAGCGAGCAAAGTGACATGATGTTTTCATAAAGAAAAATGGTGTCATTTTTTGAATAAAAGTATAAATTAAAATAAAATTTATTTGCTGTATAATGTAAAGGGTACATTACAAATGTTGGTGGTAAAATGAAATTGTAGAGGTTAATCCTACTTAGCCTTAAATAAGAGCATGCAAATATACAATACATTAAGAAATTTATTGAAATAATCAAAAGATGAATATATGCATCGATTTGGGATCAAGCATCTATATATTTGAAAAAATCGTCAACGGAGCAGAATAGATGTTCCAAAAGATATGTGTGCAGATCCCTTTTAAATCTAGCCAAAGGAAGAGATTTTATTAAAAACTTTTCCACATATTATATAAAAGTTAGTAAGTGAATTTAACGTTTAAAATGGCATTTGAACTATTGCCAAATACCAACATTGCATGGTGGAGAACAATGACATTAAAAATAGATCTTAGTAATAACTTAAGATGAATATGAATCATGTATGTTGTAGTAAATACGCTTTATGAGAAAAACGTGATCGTTTATTTTAAATGTTACGCGGAAATCTTTTGATACACCCACCAGTGCAAATTGATCACGAGGTATACAATAACATCGAGAAATTCACCTCATTTAAGCTTTGGGTTTGAATTTAAAACACTATTCTATGATTATTAATTTTTTTCACGTTTTTTTTTGTTCGTTTACGTTGTGGTAACAGACGCAAGTTTGGAGCTCAGTCGAATCGAAGGCATTTTTCTTTCTGTTTGTAAGATCTTTGTAACAATAATAATAATAAACTAGTGCAGTATTAGATTAAACTACCCCCGCACTAGGGAAACCCTGTGCCGCGGGTGCCATGGACAACACACATAGACAACCACATATTACACCCAAACTCACGAGAGAAATAAATGTAGGTCATACAAATATTTCTCCCGGTCCGGGAATCGAACCTGGGACCTCTGTGTGGCAGTGGTAACAAATCTAGAAAACTCTGACCCACTTCGTATGTCGCTTGTGTATTTCTCGGACTCGGAACGAATTTGAATCGACACTGTGCGTAAATGCTCTTATGTATAGGTGAAGTATATTCTTTAAAGAAGTATGGCGAAAGCTGACCCAAAATCAACGAAGTGCCGTTCATGGACTTTGCTAGTATAAATTTTACGTTTTAGTTTATGCCTAATTATTAATTTATCTATTTTTGTATATTTTTAGAAGTCGGGAATAAAGAAATTGCAAAACAATGTATTTTAGAATACTGCCCTCTTGACGAAAAATGGCACAACTATGCGTACTTTACACAGCAGTTGTGCCTTTTTTCGTTCCGAGGGCAGAATAGATGCAAGAGCACAACGCAATTGATTCATTTCGACCATAGATGCTCTTGCCAATGTCAATGGCAATTGCCTCTGATTGTTGGCCGTATCTCGTTTTTATATTATAATGCCAATGACTTGAAATGTCATTCTACAAAGTTGGGTTCTAAATATAATTAACCACGATTGAGTTATTGTAATTTATGTTTTCATTACTTTTTGAAAATATTGATATACGCCTGTATAAATATTATAGTTTCACTTATTGTATTTGGAAGCAATTTTCAGACTATTACTTATTTTTGGGGTAGCACTTTCTGAATGGCACTTAACTGAAGACAGCAGTGTTGATCCACCTGACAGAAAGCGGTTACTGCCACCTATAGACGCTTCTTTGTCAATACAAAAACGTTGCAGGGTTTCCTAGATCTCGATCAAGCGATGTTAGAGGAAGATATGCTGCAAGAGAAGGTAGCGGGAAGCACAGCCGTGGTTGTTCTTATCAAAGACCACACACTATACTGCTCAAACGTCGGAGATTCCCGTGCTATTGCCAGTGTTAGAGGAGCGGTGAGTGAATCAGATAACTCTTAGGATACCTTATACTGTGTTGAGTCAGCTCAATATTTATTGGTTGGCCTTTAACAAATAAGAAAATTGGTGTCTGATGTTCAAGTTATTGTCGACATTACTTTGGAAACAGTACTAACTTCAAAATTACCAGCTGACAAGACGAAACCAGCGTTTACTTAGGTCTTTTTTTTGTAATATCAAGTGACGAGACGAACTACTAATTCATTAGCTAATATGGCAGGTCTTCAAATCCCACCATTTGACTTTAATACCTAAGTTACTTCGTTTTTCCTCGATTAGAGGGTTGTTATATAAAAAAGAAATAAATAAAAATAAAACACAAAATGTTACGAAGCCTATGGATTATTCGGTCATCGTTGATATTGTGCCATAGTCCTTAGTACTTAAAAACACACGAAAATTATTGTTTTACTAGGTGGAGGTATTATCATACGACCACAAACCTAACAATGAAGAAGAGTTACGCAGGATAACGGCGGGAGGTGGATGGGTACAGCTGAACAGGGTTAACGGAAATTTAGCTCTATCGAGGGCACTCGGCGACTACGTATTTAAGAGGAATTACCGACTCTCGCCACAGGAACAGATTGTAACGGGTAATTTATATTAAAATACTAGATAAAATATCTAAAATCTATATTTATCATTTTTTATGTTCTTAATTGGAAATACTATGTAAATGAAATAATAGTGGAACAAACCATGTACCCTATGGGACACCTACTCATATTAAAATTGTACTTTTTGTAAGTTTTCGCTCTACAATAGTTTTGATAATAAACGTGATTAACATAACTTGTAAGATTTATGTAAAGAAAAAGATTTTACTATTTGAATTTTTTTTCTCTTTTATTACCTTGGCCGATGTTGTCAAAAGCCTTGTTGTATTTGCAGCGTATCCCGATGTTCAAGTGCGACAACTGAATGATGACTGGGAATTCATTGTGATTGCTTGTGATGGTATTTGGGAAGTATTATCAAATGAGGTAAGCAGGAAATAGAATTAAGATGAACATTGACTTAACATTTAATGAAGATAATACTTAACATTTAATAATGATAAAGATGTGTTATCTTCGCATAGTTGCAAAACTGAACAGATTTAAAGTATTTTTTTTCATAGACTTTGAAAGTTACGAACTTTTAAGACATGCCGATTAAAGCGACCACTAATGACTAAAGTAAACTGCTCGAAATGATACAGGTTCTCATTCGTGATCGAATTGGGGCCTTCTGCAGACACAGCATGGCTTTGCAAACACTATCTACTTCTTTCTCTTAATTCTCTTCATTTTTCTTTCACGGCAACAATAAGTAATTTAGCATATCTAACAACTACAGGTATCTAAATAGACTTAAAGTTATGGTCAAACACAATGTGACATCGAAATCGAAATTCCTTGAAATACAATATAGTTACGGGCGTTCACAAATCAGGCTGTATTTATTCGTAACGTCACACTGAAGAGGGGCTAAACAAACTTCATATTAACTAAGAAGCGTTTTGCTAAAAAAGACGAAGTATTACTTGGGTTCACCTCTGAATTTATCATTATATTACTGGTGTTATTTTTAGGACTAGCAGACTTGAGCGCGTAAATAAAAAATAAATAAAAAATAAATAAACAGTTTGTTATTTTGAGTTCTTTGTAATATCGGATGATACGAAGAGAAATTATAAGGTTGAATGAGACGCCACTAACAGTTCAAACAAATGAATTTGACTTGTGCATTTATCTGTTGATGTAGTGATTTTAATGAATGATTTTGCCTATAGATTTGACTCGATTTTTGACGATAGACAAGTGTTATCAAACAAAACGAGTGGCTTGTACACCGGTTTTCATGGTGTCGCCTGAGGTCCCGCGTTCGATCCCCGGCCGGGTCAGTGTAGAAAACTGACTTTTCTATATTGTATCGGGTCTGAATTTACAGCAAGCTTACATAAGTTTAGTAGCGTTCAAATGGGACATTGACCTACTTTCTTCATCCTTGTTTTTCACAGGAGGTGATATCATTTTGCCGTGTACGTTTGTTAAGTGGGTGGGAGCCAGCGACTGTTTGTGAGGCGTTGATGCAAAGGTGCTTAGCACCAAACTGCGCGACAGGCGGCCTCGGCTGCGACAACATGACTGTGTTAATTATATGTCTACATCCCTTCCCACGGCCCGCGCCTTCGGTGAGTACTGACCCTTTTTCATACCTTGGTACCTCAAACCCTAACTCTAGATCCTTTTACTATGCTGGTACCCCCAATTCTAAGTCTTAAGTGATTGTTTTGGTCGGTTTGCATGTTTTTATTTGTTGAATTTTGTTGTTTCTGAAATGTGCTAGTTTTTTTTCATTAAAATCATAAGTAATGGGGGCTACTATTATCACTGAATGTCACTGTTGACAAGTATCTTGCGGTTTCGTCAAGTTGTTTGTGAAAAGGATAACAGTAACAAAAGCTTCTACATCAAATGTACTGTCAATGCCACCCTTTTTTATCACAAAAAAGTTGCGTGGTAATCTAATCAAAGAGCTTCACTTTGATTTTTAGTAAAATACTAAATTCTAGTTAAGTTGGCTTGGTTCCAATGCTTGCAGGAATTACAAGTGCGGAAATTTGCTCAACAGTGGTAAGTAAAAGTATATCGTATTTACCGCCTAAATACGGCGCTTTCAATGAGTTTTATCGATTATACAACCAGAATAAAGACGAAATGTCATTTAATTTGTTTGAAAACTATTTTTCCAAACCATTACGGTGACAACTGCGCTCCGATTGGCCAGCCCCCGAATTCGAAAATGTTTCACTTCAAATAGACCAGTTTAACTTGAGCTTGGTATAATGCACGACAATTGAAAAATTACATATTTAATATTTAATTACCGATGAAATGTGATTCCGTTTGTTTTGTAATTAGATATTTTGCTGTTTTTCTCACACCACCGAATGGAACAGCCCCCCCATAGTTAGAGATATTATCTTTATTACAATAAATACATAATATTTTTGGAATATATGGAGACGTACACACAGGTCAGTTGTTGGCGCTGTACTATTTTGGCTTTCTAATTTGTGATTTCAGTGCAAACGAGAGTTGATATTTAAAAGTAATATAAGGCCTATTTGTTTAATGAGTTGCCAGGGATGGATGGCCTTTAACTTTTGACAATCCCGCGCAATTGCGCGCATGTAAGTTCACCCGCGTATTTGCGTTACATTTTTAATGGTAGCCCTCTTTAGCGTGTACTGCATGTGGCTATTTTATATGCATGGATGTCTTGTATATGTGTCGCTTTGCTTGATATTGCATGTTTTCCACAGTCGGCGTTCAAAATGATCGACTCTTCACGGCCCAACAAGTATTGGACGCTGACGCCTTCTCGGCGATTCTCTTAAACCTTCGACTTATGTGATCCTGAATGACAATACACTTGACCACTTAACACAGACTATTGGGCCATTTTGGTTAATTTTACCGTTCTATACTCGTAGAAGTCGTAAAAATTTATTAAATCCCAAATTTATTTCATATTCTGTGTTAAATGGTCAAGTTAAAATTCAAATATAACTTGACTACACAAAAAAGTTTCGGTTTACTTGTACGCACTGCGTTAGAGCACATGATAATGTAAATTAAAATTTTTCGATCAAACGTGTGAAGAGTCGAGTTTTAATTGAATTTTTTAATTGCTATGGTTTCTGTGATTGTTAACTCTTCAATATTTAAGTTTTTACTTGTATATGGAACATTAAAAGATACTAAAAATGTAAGACTGACTTTGTGCCATGGATTTGCTTGTTCAAAAATATAATGCATGTAAAGCTTACTGTGCTATGCATCAAAGGTACTGGTTGTAAGGCTATTTTTTCGCTTTGACAATTGAATATGGTTTCCAAAAGACGGTATTAATACTGCCATCGTAGTGTTCCGTGTTTGCTTCTATAGTACTTTTGGAAGTTTTATTTTTGATGATAGATAATAAAACGTTATCAGAGAAAAAAATTGTGAAAATTATGCTAAGCAAAAAAACGACTGACGACATATAACATACAACGCCAAGGTGTTGACTCTGCCTCTTTCATCGCGACATCAAACGCAGTTGCAAAAGAGAGAGACAGATAATGTTCAGTGTAACCCGCAGATGTTAACTTGAGACTTCGCTTTAGCTCTATATCTTTTACCGTACCGTCAAACGCAATTGCAATAGAAAGAGAAAGATAAAACACAGTCGTGCAGTACTTCTTCTGTCAGCCGTTCGCTGATTTCTTTAAAACAATTTTAAGTATATGTTTCTTACCTTTAATAAAAATCTCACAAGTTTGTTCTTTTTACTAATTATGAAGAAAAATATTATGGTTTGTATTTTTACGCTACGATACTAACAATGTTGAGAGCAGATTCTACTTCTCTGTACGCAGATTGTGATCTGTAAAAACTTCCGCCTGATGTGGCGGTAATAATATTTATAATAAAAAAATTATAAAAAAAATCTTTTTTGACAGTTCGTGATCGATCTGAATAAAAAGGGGCAAGTGATTTTGGAGCACGGAAGGAAAATGTAACAATAGTAGCCCCGTGCCGTTTGGCATACTCTCTATCTCTTCATTGCGCACATTAATGAATATGTATTTACTAAATAATATTTTACAAATTGCGCCAAATTGTTATTGAAACCAGATTACTTACAGATCACAATTTTCCGATATCTAACATTTTGCATGACAATCATTTTTGCATGTGTATATTATTAAAAAAGTATGGTTGTAATGACAATATCGATTGGTTTTCTAGAATAGTGACGTATATCAAAAGCACCTAATTCGTGAAGACAGTTAAAAAAAACAAAAGAATATGATGGGCACAGCCGATTAATTGTATACTGGCTTTATGTTGTCACGTAATTATTTTAACAATAGAAACCTCGGTGTATTATTTAAAATATCATTTTGAATACATCTGTGTAATATGTAAAAAAAATCATTATTTGGTTTTGGCTACTATTCTTGAAAAGCAGTTGTTGTTAATTTATATGGAAATGAATTGTGAACAATCGTAAAGAAAATAGTGATAACTCCGCCACAGACTTACGTATGCGATAGATAGAACAAGGAAACAGACGTTCAACATCAAATGACTTCCGACGCGGTCGTCACGACTGCCGACATGTGTGTTCAGTAATACTTGGAAATAAAAGTGATTGCGACTGTGGTCTTATTAAATAGGTATTTAAAAAAGTGCAAATGTAAGTCGGTTTTTAATGTTGGCAATATTTTTGTAATACAATATTTAAAGGGAGAATAATTAACTCACTTTATTTCAATGTATTATAACATTTATGTAATAAATAAGCCACTGTTCCTATGAATTGACATACAATTAATGTTTTATACAATCCTGAATTAAGTTTCAACATCACGCATTTCAGTTTTTTGTGTCTCCACGTTTGCTCACAATAAAATTGTCTAAAAGTATTTGGTATTTTATTTACGTCTTAATCAGTGTATATGCTGGTTTATTTGTAACAACTTTTGTTCCATGTCTTTTAAGAATTTAACAGATTTTGCTTTGGTACAGAATTAAAAATATTTAAATAGATTACTCGTAAACGGAGTTGGCACCGTATGCGGTAACAAAAGAAAACGTCAGCTTAAATACCGATTCGAAAAAGGTCTGGGAGGGCGTTTACACGTTTTAACTTGTCTCCTTACTACAAAATACAGTTCTAAAACGTATTAGACAGTACAATAAAAACGTTGCATAATGATGGTTCTTAAAGACGTGTACCGTAAAGCCTCGTGGCGTGAGAAATAGGTAACGAGATTTTAAGACCTAATTATGTAATGATTGCATACAATACTTTTTAAATAACAATGAAACAACCAATATTTGTTAACAATCCATGGAGCCTCTTCATATATTTAGACAAAAACCAAACAAACTATAAAACAAAAACCAAAGAGACAAGAGTATAAAGGTCGTATTCTAGAACTCTACTCAATACTCAAGTCAGGACTTGAGTATTGCAGTGAGCACTGAAAATCATACTCAAGTCCTTGCCATTAGGGTCGTATTTCCAGTGCTTGAAATCATACTCAAGTCTGCTCAAATCCTGACTTGAGCATTGAGTAGAGTCCTGGAATACGACCCTTAGAGTTTTAAATCGCAAAAAAAGGGGCACTCAGGGTCGTATTCTAGAACTCTACTCAATGCTCAAGTCAGGATTGCAATTGAAACACAAGCACTGGAAAAACGACCCTAATGGCAGAGACTTGGGTATGATTTCGAGTGCTTTAAACCATACTCATATCCTGACTTGAGCATTGAGTAGAGTTCTGGAATACGACCCTAAGTGGCCAAGTACAGCTTCAATTTTAACCAATCCCTTTTTTAAAAGTTTGTGGCGTGTTTGCTAGATCACCATAGACAATAGAATCTTGATTCTGAATTATGAAGTGCGCCTTTGTGATGGGTTTATGAAATTATAATTGATAGATTATAGGAGTAAAAAAAAGGATAGTTTTGGTAAATTATAACGCGGGGAATCTCCCACATTACCGCTCCACGCATGGTGACTCCACCTGTGAAGAAAGGGAGAAACTTCCTTCGGCTCGCGTCGCGGCTCGGCGCCAATGTTAGGGTTGAGAAAATACATGGCGCGAGCATACGTTTTACCAGTACGTTTTAGAGTGTTAACTTTTCGTAGATTCTGTATTAAGTGTCAAACGTTTAAAAATACTTGAAAATTGATACTGAACTTTTTTCTCATACAAAACCACGGAAACGAAAACTATATGGAAACTATCGAAGACATTTAATTTTTGTAATGGAATCCAAGAAAGTAATTACTCTTAGTCTTGGCTGTATGGCGCATTAGTGCCTTTGCCTTTTCCGATGGAGAAAACAGTACCAAAAAAACAAACACCCATCACAAAAAATATTTTTAAAAACGTCATGGAACAAAAGCTGTTGTTTAGCTTGATGTTAGTAATATGGTTTTGCGAGGTTGTTAGTATTTTGCCTGAGTATTTTACAAATAACTATAAACTACTAGTATCTGGTTCTGATTATTATACTTGAAGAACACTATTCAGCATGCATGTTCTATCCGTAGGAAATTTTACGTACCAATATGTATGATCAATATGTAATATGTGAAAAAAATGTACGTACAATTGAAGAATTACTTCAATAACTCGAAAATATTGCGTAGTGATTTTTATCTAACTTAATTCGTATTTATTTCACTGTATTCTATTTATATACAAAACGGGTTTTGCTATGGATTGTGCTTTCAATGTTTATATTGTCTTGATTTTTGCATTTAATGTGGTACGTATGGTATTTTTTAATTATATTTTCACGATTTTACTTTTATGATATCTTTACTAAGCCGACGACTAAAATATGGACCCTACAATAGTTGCATTGAGCTTTTAACATCAATATTATTGTAGCAATTGAAGAAATTCTAGTTTAGAATTTAAGAAAACCACCTATTGAGAGTCAATATTTCCGTATTAACAGAGTAATATCAATCTAAAAAATAGTAATGAAAATTCTTAGTTGAAAATTGAAATTTGATACTGGCGCTGTGTCTTTAGGGCACAATAATGAAATGATTATTTGATTTTATTACAATTTTCATTACTATTGATATTTGATTTTATTAGAATTTTCATTAGCTATGACATTTGATCTTAGTAGAATTTTCAATAGCTTTGACATTTCATTTTATTAGAATTTTTATTAGCATTGACATTCGTTTTTATTAGAATTTTCATTCAACTGTGACATATTTGTAAGTCTATATTTTATATTAATATCTTTTCCAGGACTCACCAATTCCGGAACAACAAGAGCTAAGTAGTAAGTTAGGCACCAAGATGGAGGATCTTCTTTACGTAGAGGACGACGAGGAAGATTTGAAATGAAAATGCCAATGTAGCATTGTAAATACGTGTACATATATAGCAGAAAAGCGATATGATAGTATGCCAGACTTTTTTGACGCGTTGTAGTGTAAGGAGTAAAAAAATGTACGGTCACATCCTGCCTTCTTCATGTTTCCAGACGTGTTAGGTTTATTCAAAAGTGCACTTTAAAATAATTAAGGCTAGATTTATATTTATTACAATGTTACGTATTTTGAATGGTTTATTATAACGATATTTGTGTTGCATTGCGCCACGGTTCTGGTGCAAATGTGAAATTACAGTTACTCTATCAGTAACGCTGTGACGTAGTTATTAGATACTGACGGCGCATCAAATATGGCTGTGTTCGATTACACTCCCTTATTTCTATAGCGTAGAGTATAGAGCTCTGTTGCGGCGGCAATATCGCCGCACTCCGTACCAGCGACCGTGTAAAAATTTGTATAGAGAGAAAAAAAGAGTTGTGCTCTTTTTGTTAACGCTAGCTAAATTGACAAATACACTGTAAACTCAAGGTACAGATACACAACTCCACATTTAGCATGGAATAATTAGAAATGTTTGGTATAATCTTTTGTTATACTATTTCAATGCTTCTATACATCAAGTTATAGCTGTAACAGCTTTGAATAAGCGTCACAGAAAAAATATTCTTTAAATATTTTTTTTTTCACATTCTGCAAGATGCGTATGCATAGAACGACTACAATGACGTCTTTGAACGTTAGAACAGAATACCACATAATAGGCACAGGCCAAATCTGTATGCAAGAAGCTGCAATTATTTTGAAAACAAAATGAAATTACTTCCTTTCATTTATTTAGGCAACGTTAATATTATAAATCTTGAACAGGAACGTACCACGCACACGGAGATCTAACATGCAGAGCGTTTGTTTATTTTATATAAAAATAGATACTTTTAAACCCTATGTATCTACGAGCATGTCTGCTGTTCGTTTCACTGGCAAGAGCTTAGCTCTTAAGAAATGAACGGCGACGTAAAATTCTACTTCCAATGAGGAATTTCGACAAATTGTCTGTCTTCTCAACGTGGTCTGTCGTACGTATTGACATTGACGTCTCTCATGGTGTTTTGTTATTCCAAAGTTCTAGAGACTCCGTGACCGAAAATAGTGCCATTTTTGGTTATACGTTATCGTGTTTAATTTATAAACTGAGCCCAAGATAAAACAAGAAAAATATTACTGTATTGATAAGAAGATCGACTGAACTACGCGGGCGGCGCAGCACTATTGACACGAATATAATCTCGAATCGATACTCCGTGTCCCGCTCTATTATTGTAATAACAATGTCGTCACCTGCAGAACATTCAAGTTGGTTTGTCAAAGAAGCTTTGTTTCATTGTAATGTATAAGCTACCAAATTCTATGACAGTTTCAGCAAAAGATCTATTCATCAGAACAGTGAAGTACTTCCTATCTGATGTATCATAGCTTATTATTTGAATTTTCCTGACTGTTTTGTCTTGTCCAGTCCTGCGTTTTCTGCACTCATCTTGTGTATGCCACTTGATATCGCAAACCGTGCAGTGCTTTGGCGAACGCCCAAGGCGATCACTAAATGTACTATCATCCTTTGTTTTATCTGGTTTTTCCACACATCCTTGCCTTGTGACCGACTTTACCACAATTAAAGCATTTTATAATTTTACTAGACTTTGCTTGAAAATGAGGGTGAACGGGTGGTTATAATTGCATATAGTCAGTTGACGTTTGCATACTAACCAGATAGTTGAGCAATGAATTTGTGTCATGATAGCCAGCAGGAGTTTATTACTTTGATAAAAACTGTAATTTCACGAAATAAATCTACTTAATAGCACATAAAATACTTAGAATAAATTAGATGTAGAATAAAAAGATGAGGACCAGACGCCATGTTGAATCCAATGACACCATTATCTTTGCTCCTAAAAAAAACATATCTTTGACTAATGATTTGTTCACACTTGCGAAGTCACAGTTTTTTGCAAAATTGTTTAAAATTGTCACATATCTATCCAAAGATTCATGAATTTAGTGTCGAGTGAAGAAATGACATGAGTTAAATTTTGAGCCTAACTTTTCTGGAAGTTGTTTTAATGATAACACTAAATTGGTCTGTCTACGTTAAATGAATTGAATATATCCAAACCATCATCCCCAATCGAATTTAGAAATATAGCCACTTGTTTAACATCAGGTATTTTCTTGAGTTCTAGTGAACTCGATGCGCCAATGCGTCATGAAATATTTGGAATTTTTGTTTCCATCTTGTCCACTTTTGAAAAGCATTTACGTTTTCTTTACTGTTTGCGATATTTAAGGGTTTAAGATTGTTTGAAATAATAAAATTTGTACCTTTTCGGCCATTTTCTTGGTTTCTTTGCCTCCACGTGTTTTTGGCATTGAACAGTTTTTTGTATTAATGCTGGCCGCCTAAACTTTTTTTTGCTTTTTTGGCTCCGATTCCAAACCATAACATATTTCAACGGGTATGATTTTCAAAATTACGTTAGTTTAACTTATTGTGTTTTTTTTTCAAGTATTTGAAAAAAAAAAAAACAATAACAATTGTATTAGGTGCCGGTTTTAGAAATAATGACGATATTTTAATATAAAAATAGACAAAACTATATGTATTTACCTACGTTTTCTAGCACAGGTCGATATTTTCTATTCACATCATTGTAAGTAAAAATAAACATAATAAACCTTTAAACTTGCTGAATACTATGTATGTTGGTGAAAAAAAAAACTAATATTATGAAGCGCAGTTGTATCCACAACGTACAGATTGTTTGGACGCTATTGACAAGACGGCGGCGCGCGCCAAACGTGCTGACGTTTTGCAAGCTTGTTGCAAATGTGTGCGTGAACTGTAGAATGAGTTAGATTATTGTAACTGCACTGAATATTGGACCCTGTTTTCGGCTAAGCCGTATGACGTCACCTACCTTAGGCCTGAAGCCAGTCCAGTTAGTAAAACGATTCAGCTATGTTTTTTAATGGGAATTGGTTTTAAAAACTTGCCCAGCAGAATTCGATATGTTCACAGATTGAAAGCTCTGTTATTTGTTTTGTAAATAATATCTGATGCCATAATGTCAATTATTAAAGTGAATTATGTAGCTATACCAAAATCTAGGTAAGTGCTAAATTAATGAAATAATTTAGAGTTACTGATTTCTCAAAATAAATATGTTAACTTTTAATTGTAAGATTTAAATTTCAAAATTAGATGTTATACTTTGTGAGTTCATAAGTTTTGACGAAGACGAAGTAAAAGTTACATAAAAATGTAAAGAATGAAGTTATATAGAGTTATATAGAATAGATAATAGTCAAGTGGGTTACCATTCTTCCGTCGCTTCATGCATTTAATAGAAATGAATTTAAAAACCAACAAATAGAAAACAAACATTCTAAATTCTAAATTTAAAAAAAGAATTGAAGAGCTGCCAGTACTATTTTGTTTTATTTTATAAGAGTCGAAGTTTATATCAAAACTATGAATACACGAGGTATGTAGGTATAGTTTTGTTTATAACTGTTTGTTTTTTAATCCCCGACGAAAAAAGAGGAAAGTTGTAAGTTTGAAGCCTTTGTCTGTGTATCTGTATGTCTGTCAGTGGCATCGTAGCTCCCAAACTAGTCATTCTGGGGGAACGAAGGATCCCAGATGTTGAGTCTCATACGGCTAATTGCTTGGACCTACTGCTAACAACTGATCCGATACTCGGTGGTTGTGGATGCACCGTTGGGTACCTCTGATCACTGTTTGGTGAAAACTGTATCGATATACTCCCCACCCGATCAGGGCCCCAGTGGTACGAGACGGATGTGGCGATACAGGTTAGCAGATTGGGACGAAATTCGCAATTTTTTTGCTTCATATCCCTGACAGGCTTGCTTTACTTCAGGAGATTCGTCGAGCTGTGCTGATGCTGTACTTGAGGTCTTGCGATTGGGCATATACCGTACTTCGATGTACTCAATAGACCCCAAGCGCATCCACGGTTTAACGCTGACTGTAGTTGTGCTGTAGCACAAAAACAGTCTGCGTACCAAACTTGGGCAGATGCTCGACTACGCAAAGCTCCGAATACTCGGAATCTTAAGAAAGCCTTTAATAATGCCGCCAAGAAGAGCAAAAATGTGTTACGCAGGGCCAAGTTCAAGGCCAAGCTTGCCTCTTTTCCAGCAGGCCTTTTGGTCCCTGGCCAAAGCGGTCAAAAAAGACTTTAGTACCCACTCATTACCATGCTTGCAAATGTGCAACCAGTGCCTAAAAAAGGAAGCAGAGCTGACCCTGTCAACTATAGACCTATGTATACCAGTCACTTCAATACTCTGCAAGACTATGGAACGTGTACTCAACAACCGTCTCCTGTCGTACCTTGAAGACAACGACCTCCTCAGTGATCACCAGTACGGATTCCGAAGAGGGCGATCTACTGGGGATTTTCTTGTGTACGCTTCTCACTTATGGAGCGAGGCTCTATAGCCTCGGGTATGGCGAAGCCATTCCAGTGTCTTTAGACATTTCTAAAGCCTTTGACAGGGTCTGGCACGCAAGCCTTTTAAGCAAACTTCCCTCTTATGGGCTTCTCACTGATCTTTGCAATCGGATTTCGGATTTCTTGAGTGAACGTTCGATTCGAAGGCTTGAAGGCTACTCTTCCGAACATCGGGCGATAGTTTCTCAGGGTTCTGTACTGTCCACAACCCTCTTTCTGCTGCCTATAAACGATATCGTTTATAGGCAAAAGTTACCCAAAAAAAAGTTACCCAAAGTTACCTGGAATCAACATATGTTGATGATAGCACAGTTGTGGACAGGTACTAGACCAAGGAGAAGAAATCCTTGTCGAGAGTACATGGTTAGTCGTTTGAATTTGACACTTAAGGCAGTCTCCTATTGGGGCGATGCCAATCTTGTCAAATTTAATGCTACCAAAACGCAGGCGTGTCTTTTCTCCACTAAACGGAGTCCCTTTCACCTGACTCTGACTTTTTGTTATGTATCCAAACCGATGGCCGACCGACTTCACCTACTTGGAATGGACCTGTCGTCCAATCTGAACTTCGGCAGATACATTGTATCCATGGCCAAAAATGCAGGCAAGAAGCTTGGCATCCTTTCCAAGGTGAGGCGTTACTTCACACCGGGACAGTTGCTTCAGCTGTACCAAGCATAAGTCCGGTCGTGTATGGAGTACTGCTGCCACTTATAGGATGGCTCTGCTAAACTGGCCACCTTGGACTCAATAGACAATCGTGCTAAGAGGCTTATAGGTGACTCGGAATTAGTAGAGGCGAAGCTGCAGAGCCTTGAACACCGCCGTAGAGTTGCCAGCTTATCGGTATTCTACAGGATTTTTCATGGAGAGTGTGCGATGGAATTGCATAATTTGATTCCGCCTTCCCCTTTCTATCATCAGAAGACTAGACGTAGGCAGGGGCTCCACCCCTATGTTGTGGATATTCCCCGGATTCGCACGCAGCGTTTCGCTTCCACATTTGGATGGCGAACGGCTAGGGAGTGCAATTCCCTGCCTGCAGACTTATTCCCCGGACGCTATTAACTTTTCAAGGCGAGAGTGAATAGGCATTATTTAGGTGTGCATGCTACATCCTCGACCTCATCGTCACTTTCCATCAGGTGAGATGGAGGACAAATGCGCACTTATTTTTTATATATTAAAAAAACTGATTGACTGATCACAAAGCGATTTTCTTTTCGCGAAGGATAACTTAAACGGGATAGTTCTTAGCTCTTGTTGTTTGATTAATATCTGTTCAGTTTTTTCTTTCCCAGTTAGTGTGAGGATCTCGGTCATAAAATGATATATTTATTTTTCATCACACTTGCACGTCAATAGTATGATTGCATGCAGGCTAATTTGTTTATAATGCCTCAAATAAAACCTTCTTTTAACCGACTTCAAAAAAAGGGGGACGTTCTCAATTCGTCTGTATGTATTTTTGTATGTATGTTACGCGATAACTCCGCCATTTGTGAACCAATTTTGATGATTCTTTGTTTGTTGGAAAGAAGGTACCTCAGATGTGGTCCCATTTGTGGTCAAGAAAATATTCCACCTCTAAGGGTAGCAAACTAGGGGATGAATGACTTTTGAGGTCGGTTTTTTAACCATTGCCTGAATTATAACCTATTCAGGCAATGGTCGGTTTTGGTATGCAGACGGCTGTACATCAATCTATACACTTTCGCTCGAATATCGCCTCCATGCTCCAGTGCAACGGAACAAAATCTTTTCAGTCTTTAGCTTGATGTGCTGCCGTTTGTATTGGTTTGTATCAGGGTATTTTTTTATTTTATTTACACACATACTTTCACACTTATATCCCACTAGGACAAATAGATACTATTCCTATTTAACTGCTTCCGTGGTCGAACGGTTACCATGCCGGACTGCCACGCAGAGGTCCCAGGTTCGATTCTCTTTCTTTTCTTTCTTCTTCTAATTTGTGGTTGTCTGTGTGTGTGTCCATGGCACTCGCGACACAGGGTTTCCGTAGTGCGGGGCTATGTTGAGTGTGTGCGTTATTATTCCCATCCATCCACGATCCATCCACTTGTATCAGTCAGTACGTTTTGCAAATTGTTATTACCTAGGTATGTAAAATATTTAGAAAAACTATGCCTGTTTAATAATTTTACTTTACTCTATGGAATTGAATTGTTATATATAACGTCAAAATATTTCTTTATTGTCGATCGTTGCGTCGATCAGTAGAGGTATAGACGGCAGTATATCAAGCTACACATTGACGGATCTTGTTCCGCAGCTCTAGAAGCGATATTTGAACAGAAGCGGTGGCCTCCTTATTATTGAGTTATCAATATTGTCTAGAATCAGTCAAGCGGAATCTACAATCCCCTATAAGTGTTTTTATATATTATTTAGTTCCAGTTTTATTGCTAAGCAAACTCAGCGTAATTGATATTTTTCAAATAAAAAAAATTGTTTCCAATATTTCGAAAGTTATTGAAATGCAAGTGCGTTAATTGTGACAATGAGGATAGAGTGTATAGCTTGAATGTGCTGTTGTACCTTATGGTTAAATGTTGTTTATCAATTGTATGCTTCAAAACGTCTAATACTGGCTTCCCGCGGCCCGTGTTTTCACGGGCCGCACCGCGCAAGCTCGCAACAAAGGGCGTGTGGCGGTGCGGTCCGTGAAATCACAGGCCGTGGGAAGCAGCTTTTAGAATGAATACCTCGCAATTGATTTCTACGTAATTATTCCGGACGGAGATAAAAACGTATTGTAAAATATAGTAAACACAAAAATGCTTTTGCCAACCTTGTAAATTTCGAGATTTTCTCGAAATTTACAAGGTTGGCAAAAGCATTATTGGCACTTGTAAATTTCGAGATTTTCTCGAAATTTACAAGGTTGGCAAAAGCATTATTGGCACTTAATAGTTTTATTGTATCATTAAAAAATGTTAATTGCGCTGATTTAGTTTCACAATAAAACGGAAACAAAATAAGGTATTAAAACACTGAATGGAGGGGATCGCGGACCTGGTTTCGCTGATCTCAGATAGTTATGATAACAAGTCAATTTCGCCAAAATGTTGATTGTAATAAGGAGGGCAGCATTTCATTTTCATTAGTTAAATTGTTATACCTCTTTTGATGTTACTTTAAAAACACATTTACGCAAGATTTATAATTTCGCTTTCATAAAATCTGTACTTAAAAACACACTATTTAAAAATGCGTAATCGCAGTTTTCACCCAGTGGCGATGTAAAGTGTAGCATGTGAGTAATTTCCAGATTAGATTTATCTATATAATTTGGGTGGCAATTTTGTATATTATCGTAAAATATTAAATAATATTTCAGGATACTATACTATAGGATCAGGATACTGAAATAATGATAATATTGTAGAATATTTAAATAATAAAAATTGCCACCGAAATTAGATTGAGAAAACTAATCTGAAAATTACTTATGTAACTTTAAAAAATCTAACATAAGTTATCTTTACGCACGTGACACGTTTAGTTAATTCATAATGTAATGGGTTGTTTTAGTAGAATGTAGGTAAATATTTGAAATGTTTATTTATTTTTTTGTGATTATTATTTAATTTCATATTTTATACTTGCATTTTTTGTTATCAATGCGCAGAGGTACAGCGCTGTGCGGCCTGATTTTTTATTCTATGTTGCTAACAGAGGGTGAAGTGGATAGAGTTTATATACTAGATATAGAACTTCAAGGAAGTAATATACCTAGAGTTCATAATACCTCCCTCTGAAATTCTGGAATGATTGTATTTTGTTTTAAAATTAGTGTGTTTAGATTTTCTTCTAAACACACTAATTTTAAAACAAAATTTTGTAAGTTACAACGTAATTATTTTGTTTTGATTTTTAACCATCTTCAAAAAAGGAGGTTCTCAATTCGACTGTATTGTATTGTATTGTGTGTATGTTACGCGATTATTCCGACATTTGAGAACTGATTTCGGTCATTCTTTTTTGTTGAAAAGGGAGAAGAAAAGAAATTTGAAGAAGGTATTCCAACTTCAAGATTGGCAAACAAGGGGATGAATCCAGTTTATTGAATTACAGCCATTTCAGTAAAATTTGGCACGTAGATGTAACTCCTGTGAAAGTAAAATATTATGGTGATCTAGAATTGATCTTATGACGGAAATGGCAGTTGATGAGAGGAACTCAACAGTGTACAGCAGCTATCTTGTGTTTGAGTTCATATTATTTATTTTGACGAGGACATAAAAATTTTATAATATATATTATTCCATTTTTTCTTTAATAATTACAGGCTTAAACATAAAAATTTAGAAGGAGGTATTGTTCACTCTGTGTGCACTACTTCATGTTTAGGTAAATATACTCTATCTATTCTGCTTTCTAGCTATTAATAATGTTATTTAAAATAATCAGTGGAAATGTATTAGACACTTGCGAGACTCTAAGGAGGCATCTTTAATATCGCTGTTGTATTGAAGTCTCCTGTTCTCCCTACCCTTTAGTAAGGAACACTACAGATATAAATAAGTAGAGTGGTGGTACAGCCTACGGTACGTCAAGCTTGACTCATTGTACTATATATATTGTTGCCATATAAATCTACTATTTATTTAGATTTCTGTGGTTGTTGCCGTAAAGGCGCGTTCCCATTAAGTCGTCACATTTTTTTAGACGTTACGACGACAGACTGTCGTGACTATGGGAAGAGCTAGACCGCCAATAAACAAAACGTGGCACGATAAAAATGTGATGACAGATAATCGCAGCTTCAAACGATTTTGTCGTGAAAACGACCGTGAACCTATAAATTGTCGTTACGATCGAGTGGGAACAGCTAAATACCACAGTTGTTCAACGATAGAATAAACGTCCACGACACAGTCACGACAAATAGTCATAATATGGGAACAGCCTAGACGCGACAGTCGTCCAACGATAAATAAAAAGTTACGACATAACATGGGAATGGGCCTGTGACATAGTTAAATTGATTTCTTAAGTGTTATGATTGAATTGTTGAAGCAATCTTGACTGTTCATATCCAAGTGGTTTTTACATTCAGAAACCGTACCACCAGTAGATTGTTTGCCGTTTTGTAAATTATAATTTTGTAAAAAAAATGTGATTGATAGAACAGAAACAATAATAGACAACCATTCGTTGCCGGACTCACTGAGGGTTGATGTTTTCAGTACTGTTTTCCGATCACATAAATATTTCCCATTTTTAAGTAATGAATGTGTATTTTTAAGATCTCCAAAAAGACTTATGAAGTCTGGTATCTTTATTATTTATTACCTTTATTTAAAATTTTAAACGAGTTTGATAAACGTTCCAAGCATTTACGTAGGTATAGTTGTTTATTCCACGATGAATGCCTAGTCTGAATTTTATACATTATTTATTCTTTGACATTTATAATGCTGTATGTTATTGAGTTTATGTACGTTTTATATAAAAAAAGTTAAGTAGAAATTATTAAAAGTATAATCGGGGAAAGACGGGGCTTTAGTCAAAACAATGCATTAATGTAGTATACTACGTCTAAAGAAAGTTAAAAAGTTTGAAGTATTTAATGAAACGAACTTCTTTCCTTGATTGATTGTAAAATTTTCTGTCTCTAGACAAAGTAAGAAACACAGTAGAATAGCGGATCTTAAATTGTTGTAAGGAAAATAACCACTTTATATTTTTTATTTATTTATTTGTTTGTATTCAGGTTACAAAGACCCATAAATACATACGTTATAGACTAACATACATAATAATACAATTCTATATCAAAAAAACTCATATATTATATACCTTAAGGAATAACAACGGGCAATATAATAAAACACTATTTCTGATTAATCTACACGAATTGCACTTGTCAGTGACGTGTGGCGCAATCTGGTGTCAGGTAACCGCCCGCGGAACCGCCGATACATGACACGCTTCGGCCAAAATTCTTCCTCCATGAAAGTCGACAGATGTTCGGTCGGTACTCTCACCATAAACGAATTAAAATTTACGTTGTGGCGTGACTCCAACCGCTCGACCTTCAGGGTGTATTTGACTTTATATCTGATGTACTCCACTATCTCCTCAGACTTCGTGGAGTAATGCAGTCGTGACAGGTACAGCAGCGTTGTAGGTATGGCCGGACGCAGCAGGAAGTTCGGTCCTGTCGGTGCTGTGCCACATCGGTTACGGCTGGTGGGCTTCCTCCTCGTCCTCATCACCTTTGTGAAGCCGTCTTCATCGCACCGATCCGTCTGCATTTGTGGTTTTGCAACTTCAGAGACAGACTCACGGGTATTGTTTGTGTTCTTAGCCGATTGCCGCCGTTTGAGTTTCGAAGTGGCGGGTCGGCAGGTACAAGCGGCTACAGCGGCGTATGCACGTGCAGGGGCTGACATGCACACGCGTGACGTTTCCGCCGGGACGGAGGTGCGGGCAGCAGGGTGCGGTGACGCAACCGTTTGTGCCGACTCGACACTGTTGATGGATGCATTTTGCGCCCCACGTCGCGTGTTTATATTAGAGGCCTCTGGTCACCTACATACCGTAGCAGCGTTGCTTAATAACGCAACTTGGGTACGCAGCTCACTTATGGTGTTATCTGAAGCCTCCAATTTAAACTGCAACTCGACCAAGCTTGACTTCAGGGAAGTAATATCCTTCAGCAGCCTGGTGACATCGACGTGATCGAACGTGACTGGGGGTAGCTTGTGTAGCTCCTTCAAACACGAATGTAGGCACGTCGTCCGGGTCAGTCCCCTTCAGGAGTGTGATAATATCCTGGAGTCTTCACGCCTCCATCCCTCCGGCGATTGCCGAGGCTCTGGAACAGCAACATCTTGCCACTGCAAATCTCATCCTCGTTGAAGTTGGATTTGCAGATCTGCACAATGCTGACCTCGTCCATGGTATCGATGGCGTGTTGGATAAACGCCAAAAGCTCATTGGCTATGAGTTGTTGGGAATCCATTGCCACTTACGCGCAGCGGCCTAATATGCCGCGCGAAATTCGAATTGTAATAATAATTCTCACTGCGTAGTGGAGCGCGTTCGTTTTGTGAACGAGCACCAAACTGCAACTCAATAAATTAAATTCAAATTTATAATTATTATAACAAAGATCTAGGAAGAATTAATTCCATCTGGCTGGATTCGAACCAGCACCCTTAGGCCACGGTACGAATCAGTAGACCTTACGTTGAATAACCATGGTTGTCTTTCTTGAACGTGTCGGCTTCTTGTAAACCAGTACACGCTGTAAATTATCTGTCGTTCCTGTGAGTTTAGCGACTTTCCTCCCATTGTAAAATAAATAAAAAATGTAATAACTCTATATATTTCCAAGTCGACTGAAAGCATCCGGTCTGTACTAAATGCAAAGGGCAACTGAATAAACCCGACCACATCCAAAACACGAAGTTTGCCGAGAGACATTGATAAAATAGAAGCAAAGGTACTTCCAGGCCATTGCTCAGCGCCATCAGATATATAACGGAATTTTTACTCTTCTAGAGTTACGATCTTTATGTATATTTATATCTGTATGTACGTATGGAAATTAGCAGACTTGTTGAGTTATAGGTTCATGACTACCAAGGGTATGAATTCAAGGGGCGACCGCGTATCTTCGAAATCATTATGATTTTCAAAGTCATAGGCATAACCTCACATTTCGACGTGGTCGCTACGGTTGTTGTTTTTAATCTAAGTAAATAATTCTCGTCTTAAATATGTAGAGCACATCGGAACCTCTTAGAAATCGTTGTTTTGACATCAATCGTATTTTTGAAGCGTCACTGATAGCAATTTTTACTCAAACATTCGTTAATTTCATTCTGAATTATCAGGATGAAATTAAATTCTTCAATTCTTGGATGGAAGGATGAGCCAAACAAAAGAACAACACATTCACCGTCAATCAGCCTGCAGGCCCGTTTGCAGGCCTTCTTTCATTATCTTTTACCTTTAGACAGGTAACATGATAAAAAAGTGGTTTATTTTCATAGGTTTTCTTTTGTGGGCACGTAGTTACGTGACATGGTATCTTTAAGGCACTAGTCAAAAAATAGTCTCGTGTGTACAGTACCTTAACTTCGTATTGGAATAAAGTTATTTACGTTTTTAAAAACTATTTTTTTTATTATTTCCTCCTCGTATTTCACATTACTAAGGGTTATGACTTCCCCGCGGAAACAGTTTCTGCACGACGACGCTGCGCCATCTGTGGCGGTCTTTGGCACAAATCAAGGAGACTCATGCCGAGAGCCGTACAGACTTGGTCGGTTCATCTTGTGGCACAGCGACCCCTCAGACATTTACCGTCGATCCGTCCGGTAACTATAGAAAGATATCTTAAACACTTACTTAATTTAAAAAAACCATCGGGTAATATGAAGTCAACATTCGGAAGAAATGTAATGTATTTTTAATTATTTTTTTTAATAAGCTACTTAAAAAGTACATAAAACGGCTAGCGCAGCGTTTAGCTCGGGGACGTGTGCCTTGTGTTGGATACAAGCAACCGGCAAATAAAAGCGAATATTCTATTTTCATACGAATTGCGCTTGCGGCAACCGGCGACAGTGTCCGACTGCCGCAACCGGCGACTGCGTCGATTTAATACAATTTGTGGGAAAATAGATTATTTAAAATAGATTATTCATTTCTAGTTTCCGGTTGCATAGGTTCAACACAAGACACACGTTCCAGGTCGTGCCCTTCATTCCTGGCTTTCTCGTAAATCTTAATTTTGTGACACAATAACATAATAAGTGTGTGACACACTAATTAATATAATGTGTCAATTTTATTGGGTGACAAATTAAGTTTGAACCCGTGACACGTAGGAATGATTTTCTTTATTAGGAAAGCGAACGTGCGTGCGTTAATCCAGTATCACTAAAATCGATTTAAAAAAATTTGTCTAGTCAGGTAAAATGTTGTGACGACCTATAGTCGATCTTATTTGCAAATACATAGATTTAAACGGTCCAACGTTTCAAATCATATTTTATATTCACCAGCTTAGGATTTTGGTTCTGGTGTAAAATTGTGCCCATTTTTCAGTCGGGAAACCACAGCTTCTGGCCTAAACCTAGTTGCACCTCTCTTGACGCGGACGGGACGGTATACCGTGGTCGCAGGTTCGAGTCCTGTCGGATCGAAAGAATATTTCTTTGTGTTTAGCAAACTAGTGGAGTCCTTTCACAAAAAAATATAATTGTGAATATCGCGGTGGTTAAACATTGTGAAAATTCAATGAAAATCGATAAAACAATTGCTCTCCCACTGGGCTACCATCGCTCTGTAAATCTTATCATCTTTAACCTTTTTATATATCCAACTGCTGGGCACGGGTCTCCTTTCCGGCGAGGGTTTAGGCCGTAGCGGAATCTTATTATTAAAATCTAAAATTTGTAGTGTTTATGTTTGGCCTAAACAAGCGTTCACGTGCGTGTTTAGTGTTCGTATTACCGGTTACCGGCTCTTACCGGCTGTCTCCCTACGTAATTGGATAAAGGGGGTTGTTTGTAGGGGGAAGTATAAAACTGACGGTGGTGTTTGGACGCGCAGGAGTAGCGTTTCGCCAGCCTCGACGTGGATTGTCGGTGAGTATCATTATATTTTTCCACCGACGTAAAAAATGAGAGCGTAAATAAATAACCACATTACAAATTCTTGGTTAATGAGGCGTCTCTTATTCTAGCATGACAGTGCTCGAGTTTTTGAGCTTTTACTAGTCGAAAGTCGCCATTTAGTCGGTCTAAACTTTTGGGTCTAGAACCAGCGCAAACCGGTGGAGGACAATGTAGAGGGCATTCATTTTATCAATGCATATTTTATGCTATCATAATTGAAATAAGATATAAATTTCAATGCTCTTATGCGTAAAAAGAAATGCGCCGCGATGCTCGGAAGCCGGTGTTAAAACATTGCAATTTATACCTTATCGCAATTGAAATAGTGTAAATATACATTAATAAAGTAATGTCTTTCCTTGTAATGTAATGCCTAGACCTAAGATAAGAGTTGTGGTTATTGAGATTAAAAAACGGTGCCGCCGGAATACCTAAGCTTGTTTCTGTGCGAACAGTAAAAGATCGTTATAATTTGAAAACGGTATTACATAAATCTATTTTTTTTTACGGCTAGAACAGACTAAATCACGACTTTTATTTGCGGCAATCAGAATTTTTTTTATGATACCAAGTAACAGGACGAAAAAGTCATGCGGCTAGTGGTAGCGACACGCCTGTCCATAACAGTTGCAGTACTCAGAGCTTTAAATCACAAATATCTGAGGGGCACTGTCACCGCGCACGACACCCTGAGACATAAGTTCACAAGTCCCATGTGCCTGTAATTTCACGTGCACCGTTAGGGAACGCGCCCTTCCCATTATGTCGTGACGACAGATAGTTGTGCAATTTAAAGTATCGTGACTTGTATATTTAAATGAAGTTGTTTATAGATAGAACAATACGATTAATTGTCGTTCACGACTTTTTTGACGTTGCGACGACAGGCTGCCGTGATTATGGGAAGAACTAGAACGACAGTTGTCCGACGAAAAATAAAAGTCACGATAAAAATGTAACGATAGATAATCGCAGTTTCAAACGATTCTGTCGTTCAAACGACAAGGCGATGTAGTGGGAACAGGCTACACGTGACAGTCGTCTAACGATAAATAAAACGTTACAACTAATGGGACCGCGCCCTTACCCTTTGGAAACAGAACGCGGTATTTGTCACAATAGTGTTTGCAGACAGAAAAAGGTAAGTTGACAGTACTTCCTTTTTACCTAAATAGCAGAGTTATAAAATTTCATACCTATATACCACAGACCACATCTAAATAATTTGCAGTTCGTAGTAATATTAGATAACATCACATACTTACGTTACTCTGATTCCAAGATAAATAACATAATTATAGGACTTATGTTATGCAAATCGGAACAACGACGGTACCACAAGCACCCAGACCCTAGACAATATTGAAAAGTTAGTTTCTACATTGACCCGGCCGGGGAACGAACCCGGGGCCTCAGAGACGGCGACACCATGAAAAACTGTGTGTAAGTCACTAGATCATGGAGGTTGTTAAAATATTATTAATTTTAAGACTTTAAGTTCATAATGTGGAGCTCTTTTGATATATGGCATATGTTGAAAGTTACCTATTTTAATTTTTTATGTTATTAATGAGTCCTTTGCGTGAAGCTGGACCGCACGGCTCACGATAGCCTGGCTGGTCTTTAATGAAGTTCAAGTTCACACCCGCCCACAACTCATCATCGTGTTGTCTTTTCAAGTGGACGTTTTTATTCACTGGGACCATGCAATTTTTGTGATGTTTTGTCACCAATAAAGGAGGCATCGCAACTACTGTTGGGCAATTTTCCGAATAGTGGAAAATTTTCCGGAAAAATTCCCGAAAGTGTGAAATATTTGAAAAATATAATTTTCGAATGATCATAATGTTTTACGTTTAGAAATATCTTTTGAAGTTTTATATAACGTGAAATAAAAAATAAACTTTTTAGCTAACTTTCGGTTAGCTCCATCGTTTCCTAAATTTTTATTGAATTGATATTCAATTATTTTTTGTGAAATTACTCCACTAGTTTGTTATAATTATTAAAACAAAGATTGAATACTTAAAAAAAATCCTTCGATCCATCGTTTTCGTTTAGTAATTCAACTTTTGATTGGTGTCAACGTCAAATGTGGAAAATTACAGGAAAAATAACTGGAAAATTTTTTTTTTTCTTGAAATATATGTCCATGACCCTTGATAGCGAACCTCTAGCAGATTTTTATGGAATTATAAAGTAAGCATTGTTTTGTATTCACATAAAAAGCTGCTAGATGGCATTAACCCATTTTATGTAAAATGTGGAACGTGGTTTCCAATTTCACCTCGAATGGATGTAATTCGCCTAAATTTTGATTGCATAAGATAAAGCCATGCTATCTATATGATAATTAGGAGTCGAGTCCTTGTGGGTACGGCTACCAATCGTTTATTACTTTGACAAAAAAGAAACTTAGTTTCAATGGCAAATTTAGGCTTGACAATAAAAAAAACTTTGTTATGGGTGCCAAATACCTCTGTGGGTTCAGAGTCATTAAAGTTTTATTGCTGGTGCAACAATATTTTTTTCAGCACAAATGCAGATCGTTTTTGTCGGTTCGTTGTTGTGTGTTTCCCACGCGGAACTGAAATAAAAAATTGTGAAATTAACGTTTGTAGGATAGTAGCTGATGGCACGTCCTTGGCCACTAAAGCGGCTACGGCGGCGACACATTAGAATTACCCACTTGCACTCGGTTTTTTGTATAGACCAAATTATAATCATTGGATTATGATTATGGATAAGAAATATAATTGGTCCTTGTATTCACAGCTTTATTTTAATACATAAACTAGCTACGTTCAGTGTATCTACACTCTTTCTCGTTCGACGTTCCGTTCCAGACAATTATCGGTAAACAAAGCGATTAAGTCCGAACTGTTCATCATTCAGCAAGGCACTACAATGATTGTATTTTAATGAATTATTAATTTCGTATGCTATGTTATTCATTAGTTATTTACAATTATTATTTACCTTGTAATTCTAATTATTTTCGTGTTATGGAAATATTTTTCTGAGTCTCAACATGCTCGTATTTTGTTTACACAATTAAAATCTTCAATTAACTGGCTTTTTATCAATGTTATGGCATTGACCTAATGTAAGTATTGATCGACAAAAACATTTTAATTGTCGCTGACTAAGGGGGCGGCTTTGTCCGGCAGTGGGAGAACAAAGAAAATTTGTAGCCGAAACCGTCGGTATTTATGTCAAAACGCGATTTGCTTAAATGGCTTTGCCGGCTTGCACTCAAGCATAAAATATTGTCTTCTTGTTTTTTTCCTTCTCTTCTTCTTTTCTAGCGAGCAAGGAATGAAGCCTGGATATTGGTAGCAAATTCTATGGGTCAGATTGCAGCAGTCTCGTGTCTCCAAAATAAATACCATTCGCTGTATTTTGCACGCTAGTTAGAATTGAAGAGTACTAAAACCGTTTCTGGTTTTGACGAGCGGAATTTTATGATGGAAAGGTCGGTTCAAGAAATCAAGGCAATGACATTTTCAAGTACACACTTGTATGCGAGCTCGTTGCGGAAGTTGCCGATGTCAGTGTACTGGATTTGTCACTCGGAGATATTTTGTATTTATTAATGGGACTAAAACAGCGAAAAAGGGACAAGTGCGTAGGTTGTTTCACGATAGTTGGATGGTTCAACAAATGAAGACAGTGACCAGCTGTGGACAGTCGCGTTCGAGATGCAGATATTTATGTTCGATTTCAGGGTTTCTGAAATTATCAAGATTTATCTTGATAATTATCATTATAATTATCTGTCTCTTAAATTTTAGAATAAAGTCCTAAAAAACCTACCTCAAAAGTTCGTGGAATTACATTTATTTGCTAAGTTTTATTGAAATTGATTACCGGAAAGTGCTCGAAACCGGGTTCATCCCCAAGTTTGCCACGCTTAGAGGTGGAATATTTTCTTCTAATTGAAATGGGAACACTTCTGAGGTTATACTCTTTTCAACTAAAAATGAATCATCAGAGTCGGTCAAATAAGATAGAGAGTTATCGCGTAACAACATAAAAAAAGAAAAAACATACAGTCGAATTGAAAACCTTTTTTTGAAGTCGGTTAAAAAATGACAAACCATGAGAAAACTAAATACACACAAAGGAAAATCTTGGGAAAACGATATAGATTGTGACTTTTTTATGAGATTGCTATTTCACACGTTTTGATACGTCTCTGACACAAACGGATGGCACGACTTTACAAGCATCAGCATTTCGTTGCTCCAATTAGTTTTATAATTCTGAAAATAATTGTTAATTAAATTTTTTATTGAATTGATATTCAATTATTTTTTGTGAAATTACTCCATTAGTTTGTTATAATTATTAATACAAAGATCGAACACTCAGAAATGTCATACTAAAAAGTCGTTGAAAGACCAAGTACAAAGACACGACGCAAGCACATAGAAAAATTCATGAGGTCCGTTGGTTCGTTCCGTGGCTTAGTTGGTATAGCGTCTGTCATCTTTACACATTACATTACATCTTTGTATTAATAATTATAATAATTGTTAAGATAATTATTGTGATCATTGATAATTATCACTTTGAACCCTGCTGGATTTATCCTACAGTCTCTCACTCTATGATATTCGTCAACGGGAACAACAGGACACTCGGCTCAATTCAGAAAGTATTCTTTAGCTGTCCGTCGCTATGTAGGCTGTCGATAAGGCAACGACGCGTGAGCATAAGCATCAATTGAATTAAGACCGGTAAGGTTATGTCAGCGGACATACAACTGGGTGACGGTCGTAATCGGGTGTCAGGGATTACGATTCTAGGGCTTCCTGCGTCACCTGGCCTTACGCTACTTGGCTTATGAACTGAGATGTTAGTACTCTGAACATTAATACTCTTGGATGAATTAAGGGAGGACCTGGAAGGTTGAGTAATAATAGACAGTAAAATATAATCTACGAACCGTGGTTACTTAGAATAGGATTAAGTTTTGAATTAAAAAAAAAGACGAAATTTGGGGAAGAAGACTTGGTTTATTGTACAACAGCTTACAATACAAGGGATTCGTCTCGTTGGATGCAAGCGCGGCGCAGAGTCCGCGATAAGTCCCGGTGGGTGCGAATCTTACAAAAAGACAGTCACTCAGAGGTGTGTTACTAATGGGGATAACCGTAGAAATGCAATCGTTGAATCGATCGTGTTAATTTTATGATATTGTTACTTTTTTCTTTGTAGGTAATCTTCCGGTTTTAGCCGTACATTTTTTCCATCTTTTTTAATATTTCATTTCTTTTTTCTTTTGCTAATTCTCTTCCGCAAGCATCTTTCTTTTTGTCGTCTCTTCCAATTCTTGTTTGTATGGTGAGGAAGTAATGACTGTGGATTTTGCGAGGTTTTCGTGTTGCTGGGAAGGGCTTAAGGTACTTGTTGGGGACTAAAACGAGGTATGAAGTACCCTCATCTTGCCTTTTTAAGCCGAATTTAATTTAAATAGATACTAATAACAACAATATACGATATGTCAACGAATAAGCGCTTACCTGTTGGCATAATAATTGGCACTTAACACTAACTTTAAATCAAATTCGAAATGGTATTACTGGTCCAAGGGACATGTAGTAAGTAAAACTAAAATTCATTAGCAAATTGTAAAAAAACAGTTTTTTCTTTCGAAAACAGACAAAATAAGTTGTTTCAAGACTCGGTCATTCCTGTTACTAATAGCTGTCATGGCGGTACGACGACGTCTGGTGGTAAAACGATTGTGATTGGTCAATTTGTTTATAATTTAAAACCGAGTGCCCGTCTTGCCCGTCACTCCGTATTGCCCCCCTTTCCCCTGACAGTAGATAGCATACAGGTTATTTTGGGGAACAAAAAATAAAAATAAGTAACTTGGGGCAAGATGATTATGGTTTTGGCGTACGAGATGATCCGTGGGGATCATCTTGTACTGTATACATTGTTAGCGGACTATTTTTTATAATTTGTTTGTTTTTCTGAGTACCGAAACGAATACGAATAACTTAGTAGAAGACTGGATTTCGTTGACATGGTCGATCTCGATGACCCCCTGGATCATCTTACCCATATCTTTAGGATCCTTATATATAACAGTAGTTTATGTGACTGTTACATAAGGAAAGGCATTACAATACGAGTGAAGGTTTATGATTAAAATATCTCGCGAGCGTTTCAATGCCTAATTATGTACAGTTACATACACTGCTTTATCTACACACAAATTATAAGCTCTCTGCGATGTGTTCAGGAACCGCATGTTACGACTTGCGAAATGGCGGTAAATAAAAACTTTAGTCACGCATGTCACACAACAGTAGGTACTTTTTATTAGATTCATGGACAAACTAGAGTCGGCCCCAACTATCATACCGTTATCATAACGTGTAAAATTGTCAAAATTGTTTGCTATTGACCATTGACTTACAATTATATGGACGTCGGGTCCGCGCTAAAAAGTGTCCGCACTTGTAAGGCGCTAAAATCGTATACAGAGCGCCAAACTCCGCTTTAGTCTTCATTTGTTCGACTGACAGCGCGATACTGCGATGACATTACAATTTAAATTTCGAATAGGTTGACTTGGGACATTTTTTTCGTGGTTTTTGTATTAGACCCGTCGTCAATTTATTTGTAAGTCAATGCTATTGTCATTTCATTTTGAATATATCTTCATTTCGAGTGATATTAGAATTGAGGTCGAATCAAATTGTTTTGTTTTTCAGAGATGTTCGAAATTTGAGTGTAATAATAACAACATCGAATTCGATGTTAATACGAAGCTATAATAACATTCTCACAGATAAGAAATTTGTTCTAGCAAAACAGTTTATCTTTATGCTGGTCGTAATTTGCGGTTTTTGAACACATCATAGAGGGTTTATGATTATGTTCGTAGATAAAGTCAATTTTTGGTATATTTATCGTGTTTTGTCAAAAGTCATGGAACAAAAGTTGTTGTTTATGATGTCAGTAATCTAGTCTTGCAGGGTTTCTAGAATTTTAACACATTCGCGCGAGAAATGTGCTTTTACCGGTTGCTTTGCTTTTGGAGCTTTGGCGGATATTTTTTTCATACATTAATGCAAACGTTTATAAACGTTTCTTCTAGAGGTTATTAAATGAATGAATAACTAATAATGATACTAACGTCAATAAACGTCGACGCTGCGCTTGTATGCCGTATGGTCATTGGTATGTGTGAAATACTGCGTGTCGTTACAGATTCAATATTTTGATACAACGTAGAGCAATGACGTCGCTTTTAAGATTTTGTTGGGTCAAAAAGTGTTCTCTTACGTTCTCTGATGAAATAAAATAAATTAAACGTAATAGTACGTTGTTCTACATCACTTATGCGTCAAAAATTACCCAGTATAGTACAGTCCCGGACTCATTTTATCATTCAGTAGTAGTAGAGCTTGAAAGATTTATGAAAGAGCTTGTCCAGTGAAAAAACTGCCACGTTATCTAATTCTGCTGCCAAGCGATAATGTGAGCATTACTGTGTTTCGGTTTTGGAGGGTAAGGGTGCTGGTGAAATTACAGGCACGTGGGACTTGTCAACTTTTGTCTCAGGGTGAGGGCGCAGTGGCAGTGCCTCTTAGATCTTTGCAATGGCACTGCTATGGGCAGGCGTGTCGCTTAACATCAGGCGCACGATTAGCCCGCCCTGTCATTTGGTATCATAAAAATATAATTCGGACCACTTTGCATTTCTAATATTAAATGCCCTAAAAAATGTTTGATGGATCTAAAACTATTATATACTAAACATTATGTTCATATCCTTGTCGAAATTTTTAATTTGTAAAACCGAGTAATTTTTGTATTCTAGACCTTAAAATTAAAAATACTAGGTGCCTCGAATATACATATGTATATGTTCGGATGTATACCTACAAGGGTCATAAATACTCCATCAAGTTTACATCTCCGTCAAGGCACAGATTACTTAATAGTTACTACGTAACAGATACACCACTCACACAAAATCGAAAACACTTACACTATAATAGCCTTCTAAATCTTACTAATGAAACCAGGCGTTCACTACAAGGAAATAGGAACCTACACACGCGTTCAGAGAGCTGAAAATAATGTTGCCCGCCGTGAGCAGTCGCGCGGAACCGAATGCTGGCTTTGTACAAGGATTGTAATGTAAATGAAAGACTTGTCTGAGCGCTTGCACTGTCGGCGATATAGTCAGCGGCAGCGTCATTACTGGTCACTTGAAAAAACCAATTGATTTTAAGAGAAAGAAAATGCTTAATGCTTAAACAAATATAGGAAATATTTGTTGTAGATTTCATAATAAACGCTTGCTATTGATGGACGATATCTACAAAAACATGTAAGTGACTAAGAAATACTAACAAAAATGTGACAAACAGTCACACCAATTCCTTGGGATCAAACGAGGAAATTCACTGTACTATGAGTACCCAGAATAACAAAACCGATTTCGAACAGCTCAGTTCCCGTGTTAGTTCTATCGGATATCGAACTCAGGATCCACTCACCCAGCGCCTACAGATCAAAACGTTCAAACGGCCATCAAGGTCTCAAGTATAACCGCAAGAAGTTTGGGTGTCTCACTTTGAATTTCCTACTACTCTACCAACCGTTCATTTTGGCGCTGACCGTACTTCTCCGAATAAAAATTGTTTGAATCAGTTCATTGACCTACCAAAATCAGGCGTACCAAGTGTAACCGAGACTGAAACCGATTTAAATCAAAAGATTCGAGAGATCATCGTTGCAGCTTAACTTTGTTTGTACCACATGATCTTTTTTTGAAATCAATCAGGACAACAATGTTACATTACAGATTTACATCAGTACGTCCGAGGGGACGGGCGCTGCTCCAGAATACAAACGGGGTGAACCACCACCATGGCCGAAAAAACGGACGTGGAGTGCGTGAGTACCTACCTATTCGTTAATAATACACACTATGAAGCAATTTTTATTTTCCTCTAGATATCCAGGTAGTTAGACCACCTATAGCAGAGAACAAAAAAGTAAGAGAATGGACACTCTCCGCCTCTACCTAGAGTTAGATACCATACCACGCTCCGCACACTGACGGTCACATTGACTGAACGACATCAAGGCGGTCGGTGAGCCGTTTTCGCATCTTAAAGGCTTTGAAGAACATAGTTTTCATTTATTCATCACGAAACTTATACGTTAATATATAATATCATTGTACGTTACTATTTATAATGGCCGTGAATTGTGCTGGGTACGGCTGTTTATTGTCATCTAAACGGGATAAAGAGAGGAGTTTCTTTCGTTTCCCGAAAGATGAAACGAAGATGACGAAAACTTATGTCTAAGACTCATTTCGATAATGTTTTCTTCGTTTATCTAGTGCAGAGTGATGTACAATACAGATTTATTATGTCAACATAATGAGACGCCATAACTTCGCGAGTTAGTGGACAAAGGTTCTCGAATTTTTAATTTGTATACCCGTTAAATATTACGTAGTGAATATACCTAATTATTAACTAGGTAACGATAAACTTGGACACGCAATTTCAAATACCTTGGTTACCTTAACCACTGTCCAAAATACAATCTTTTAAGTGTTGTTAATATATTTTTTAAATAAATCTTCAATACTATTCTAGTTACTGAATTAATGGAAAATATAATATTATATCGATATAAATAAATACCTAACGAAAAAAAATTAGAGAAAAATTTGCAAAGTCTGCTGGTTTATTCCGTAGCTCTCCCAGCGTCGGACACTGTATGCTGAAGGCACTGGTGCAAATCCAGCCGGATCGAAGGGATTTTTCTTTGTGTTCGATCGTTGTATTACCTTACTTCCTTAAGAGGTACCTACATAAAGTACCTACTATAAATAATTGTTAATTTCATATCAAGGGTAACCCCGTCCTTGAAGGCCGAAAGAAATTGGAGCTACCTGAGTTGCCGAAATCACTTACATTCGAGGAGAAAAAGTACCTTCTGGCCGTAGAGAGAGGGGACATGGGCAATGTCAAGAGGTAAGAGAACTACCATCGTGTACTGAATTTTTTTTATTATTTTTTTTACTTTTAACAGTTATTCTATTGAAGAAGAAGCCGTGGCAGTCTAATGGTTTGACTTACTGTCTCTCAAGCAGAGGTTGTAGGTTTGAATACGTCGACTCATCCGAAGAACAGAGTCCGATGGGATTATATGGCGAAAAGAGAATAAGTACGTTACGAGAACAATTTCGTTATTCAAACTAAGTCCTATGTAAAGGTGTTTTGGGAATTTATATATCTTATTTCGTTTCGGAAATATAAAATCGAACAAAGGTCGATTTGATATCCACAGCGAAGAAGAACGAACGAAATGTACTATGTCCTGAGAACAAGTAGTCTTCCACATAGAACTTTGTTCTACGGTTGAGTCGACATGCTCGCACGTTTGAGTTTTTCGGAATTTATGTGCAACATTTAATTTGCTTACAGCTTTTCGGTGAAGGAAAACACCGTGCTGAAACTAGCACGTGGAAGAAGATTCATAAACCTTGGTAAACGTGAGAAAACTAAGGCTGAAACCCTAGCCTGAGGGGTGACCCGTATCCAGTAGAGGGACATATAAATGTGTTGATGATGATTATTCTATTGCCAAACCGGTTATAGTAATATAAATTACAGTTAAAAGGTTGCTTAAAGTTCAATTAAATTTGGCGAAGAAACAGACAAGCAATGTCGAACTTAATTGAATTACCGTTTAGTTATAATTAGATTGTTTAGGAATTTGCCAATTTTGACAGCAAATAAACGGTTGGCGACTTAACTTCGATAAAATTTGAACACTGCTTGAATAGATTTTGTCTTCCTTGAAGGTTTCGGGTACATTTTTATTCTTAAACGATTGGTGGTACTTGGTCCAGTGGATTTAGGTTTCAATTACATCAACCCATTTATACGTCCCAATGCTGGGCACTTTTAGACAAGGTTTCAGGCCATAGTCCGCCACGCTGGCCCGAACACATAAATTCCGAGAGACTCAGACGTGCGAGTCCGGATTCGAACCCACGACCCTCTGCTTGAGAGGCGGTAGGTCAAACCATTAGGTTACCACGGCTTATGTAATAGGAATTAGGGTTGAATTATTCAATTAAGACCTATTCTCTATAATATTATTTTCCCTATTCTCTATTCTCTTTAGTCTTATTCTATAACAAGACAAGTATTACCATACTTGTCTTGTTATTATATTTAGTATTACCATACTTGTCTTGTTATACTCTCTTGTTATGCTCTACCGAGCTTAACTTCTAAGATCAGGATTGCATGTTTTTCAATCTTCGTTAGGAGAGGAACCCCAAGAAGAAGATGCATCCAGGATAGCGGTAGGTTCCTTTCCTTCTCAAATGGCCACTATATCACAAGGTCACCAATACCACCCATACTTCAAGCTAAAGTGATGAACCCAACAAACTAGGAATAAGCGACCTCTAGTTATTTGTTATTTTTAGGGGTCACACAAATACGAAAATGAGTGAACAGTATTTAATAATTTTGTAGTGTAATTTGAAACAAAGACTTTTTGTACATGATTATTAATTTCTCTAGAATCCTACAAAGGGCACATCGGCATGCAAACATAGATATCAACTGCGTGGATTCTCTCGGCCGTGGTGCGTTGACACTGGCTATAGACGGGGAAAACATGGAGATGGTTGAACTTCTTGTTATCATGGGAGTGCAAACGAAGGACGCACTGCTGCAGGCCATCAATGCGGAATTCGTGGAGGCGGTGGAACTGCTGTTGGAGCACGAGGAACTTATCCACAAGGAGGGGGAACCTTACGTAAATATGAAACCAATATGATAGACAACATTAAAACATTACTTATTACTTTTATTTAATACCTATCATCATCATCACCTCGAGCCTATCGCAGTCCACTGCTGGACATAGGCCTCTCACAATGCGTGCCATTGCGCCCGGTCCTCAACTTATTGCATCCATCTGCTGCCAGCAGCCCTTTGCAAATCGTCAGTCACTCAAGGACTCGCTTTCCCCATCGGATATCGGTTCTTCGACATATATGGCCAGCCCACTGCCACTTCAGCTTGCTTATTTTGCCAGGTATGTCGACAACCTTACCTGTCGGATAACCTCGTTCCGTACCTTGCCCTTCAAAGAAACTCCAATTATAGCTCGTTCCTTATCTCACTGTATGACTTTCAACTGGTGAACTAACCGTATCGTGAGTGCCCACGTCTCGGCTTCGTATGTCATGTTATATTATATTTAATAACTATGTTAGGCCGAAAACGCTCATTGACCGAGAAAAGCGTCCACAACATGATAACACTTGTTATGGATATTTCATAACAAGTGTGTTATTTATGTGGAGTTGTATTATTAAAATAGCCAGAAAGTGTTGTGGCTAACTCAAAAAGACCACAATACAAATTCGCGTCTTGGCTCTCATGATGTTTGACCTTTATGAATTAAATTTGAATTCTACTTTAGAGCGTTAGACGTCGATGTAGGCAGCTCTAGAATGTTGATACTTATAAATTAAATAATAGAAGGTTATATTTCTTTTAAAACTGCAATTAATTCCGTCCATCTACGTAACAGAGTTGGCAGAAGGCAGATCCAAGCACAGCGATGTTCCCTCTGGACATAACGCCACTGATGCTTGCGGCGCACAAGAATAACTACGAGATCATCAAGATTCTGCTCGATCGAGGAGCTACACTGCCCGATCCTCATGACGTCAGGTAATAAACCATACCGGTTAAAGTTGTCTTATACCAGTACAATAAGACAAGTCAAATAACTCAACAAAATTAAGCAATCAGCAGCTTGATTTTGATTGTCTCTCCCGATCGGAAACTGCGTCTTTTCCGAGTCGAGACGCGTAATTGCGATTCACAACTGCCGATCAGAAACTTTTGACATTTCTAATCGGAACAATAGTTGATTTAACAAACAAATTAGAAAGATATAATAGGAATCAGGTTCATCTTCAAGCTCGGAAACCCATTTGATTTCGAGACTCGGTTGGGCTTCTAGATTGAATGTATTCCGAATTGAATGCCTGCTGGAATTTCGCATCCCGATTGACACGCTGTAAAAATAAAAAACTGTGTTTTAATCCCAGGTGCGGTTGCGACGAATGTATCCGGCTGTCCACAGAGGACTCACTCCGTCATTCCCTCGCGCGACTTAACGAGTACCGAGCCCTCGCTTCGCCCTCCCTAATCGCACTGTCTTCAACCGACCCGCTTCTCACCGCCTTCCAGCTGTCCTGGGAACTCAGGAACTTGGCTTTTGCTGAACAGGTTTGTGCGATAGCTTTTTATAACATTTCAAACAAAGGAGGGCTTTTAATTTATTTTCTGTCTGATTTGCGAATTATTTATTAATATGAATAATTTGTTTATTAAATATCTTTGAATACTGGAGAAGTATTTAGATGTTGAACATTTAGTTTAGTGTAAAAACAATGGACTATGTCCTTTTATTAGTAGAACACGTATGCAGCAATCGATACTGCATTAGGATTTATGATGATCACAGTAGTTATTTATTTTTTGAATTTATTTCATCTTTCTATGTTGTACATATTAAAATAAAGCAAATGTGTCATTATTTAGATAGCCGTTAGTAATTTTTATAAATATTAAAAGTAATAATATAATAGTAAATTATTGTAATTGGTAATAAAATAGTAAAAGTAAAGATTTTTTGGAGATTGATGTAAAATTATGAATTAAATTTAACGTTGAACTAAACATATATTAACATAATACTATACAAAATCATTTATTCTGTAAAAAAAATCACAGAACAGTACCTATACACACACTATTATACTACAATAAATAATACTTTGCGACTACAACACAAGACCTAAAACAAATGAAAGCGCAACCTGCCTCATTATAATACAAATTAAT